>NC_057795.1:83141056-83223208 GCF_018294505.1 Triticum aestivum | reverse complement strand
GATCGGCTTCAGTTAGCAGCAGTAGCGAAGGAATCGCTCGGTCGGGTTCAGTTAACAGCCATCGATCGATCACTCTGGTTTAATAACGCCTAGCCTGCAGTGCAATCGCTCGGGTTCAGTTAGATCCCAATGCCTCGCTCGGGTTCAGTTAGAGCCAATGCCTCGCACACACGCGCATACGTGTACGAGAGAAACGCGCATCGCTCGGCCCCCGACCACCCACCGTAACCGGGAAGTCCCTGGAATTTTCCTCGCCCTCGCTTCTACCACGGTTTTTTCCGTCATGGACGGTCCAAAGAATGTCACGCAACTGCGTCTCCGGCCCGCCCAGGACGAAAAGCCCATTTTTTGTCATGATTTTTTGTCATAGAAGTAGGAGCCCACCACATCTATGATGATACCTGATACGTCTCCGTCGTATCTATAATTTTTGATAGTTGCATGCCAATATAATTCACTTTCATATACTTTTTGGCAACTTTTTTATATTATTTTTGGGACTAACATATTGATCCAGTGCCCAGTGCCAGTTCCTGTCTGGTTCATGTTTTTTGTTTCGCAGAAACCCAATATCAAACGGAGTCCAAACGGGAAAAAACGGACGGAGATTTTTTTTGGAATATTTATCATTTTTGGGAAGTAAAATCAACGCGAAACGGTATCCTAGGTGGGCACGAGGTAGGGGGCGCGCCCTACCCCCCCAGGCGCACCCCTAACCCTCGTGGTCCACCCGTAAGGCGGTTGACGCCCTCCTTCTAGTACAAGAAAGCTAATTTTACAAGGAAGATCTGAGCAAAAGATTCACCCCAATCGGAGTTACGGATCTCCAGATATAAAGGAAACGTGAAGGGGTAGAATCTGCCAACGCAGAGAACGCAAAAACAGAGAGATAGGTCCAATCTCGGAGGGGCTCTCGCCCCTCCCAAGCCATGGGAGCCAAGGACCAGAGGGGAAACCCTTCTCCCATCTAGGGAGAAGGTCAAGGAAGAAGAAGAAGAAGGGGGGCTCTCCCCCCTTGCTTCCGGTGGCGCCGAACGCCGCCGGGGCCCATCATCATCACTGCGATCTTCACCAACACCTCCGCCATCTTCACCAACTTCTCCATCACCTTTCCCCATATATATCCAGTGGTCCACTCTCCCTCAACCCACTGTACCCTCTACTTGAACATGGTGCTTTATGCTTCATATTATTTTCCAATGATGTGTTGCCATCCTATGATGTCTGAGTAGATTCCTATTGTCCTATCAGTGATTGATGAATTGCTATGATTGGTTTGAGTTGCATCTTTCATTATTGGTGTTGTCCTATGGTGCCCTCCATGTCGCGCAAGTGTGAGGGATTCCCGCTGTAGGGTGTTGCAATACGTTCATGATTCGCTTATAGTGGGTTGCGTGAGTGACTGAAACACAAACCCGAGTAAGTAGATTGTTTGCCTATGGGATAAAGGGGACTTGATACTTTAATGCTATGGTTGGGTTTTACCTTAATGAATCTTTATGTCAGGACCCCGACTCAATGCCACATCGATCTAGCATGTAACACCTCATATCACTTTGCGGCCTCACGCACGGTATTCCCACGGGTGTCGCCTTACCTTTGCCCGGGACCGTTTGCGTATTTTGGCACACGTATGTGATAGTGTCGCTAGCATCCATATGATAAGGAGCCCGGGCTGACATGGCTAGTCGTAAACCCAAAGTGGCACAGACTTACAGGGACAGGCATCCATGACCCAGCATCGAACGTGTCGGTCATCAGCGAGTGAAACCAGGCTGTAGCACTGGGCTAGCAGGACTCCGGTGAACCGGGCTGTAGCGGGCTAACAGGACTCCGGTATTCATCGCGTGACATTTCCCTGAAGGGACAGACACAGGAACGAAGAAGGACACATGCCGGCCAGCCTAAGTGTTCCGGAGCAGTAGCAAGCTACCATGGCTCGGTGGAAACACTAGGAGACATTTCCCCGTAAGAGAGGCTACCAAAGATAAACAACTAGATGGTCAGATCCCACACATACCAAGCATTTCAATAACATACACACAATATGCTTGATATGTGCAAATACAACATGGCATCACAACATGACTCTATGACTCAAGTAATTTATTTAATAGGCTCCGAGGAGCGAGATATTACAAACAGGGGTCTCATGACCCAACAATCAGAGCATACAAGTCAAAGCACAAGCGGAAGCTATCATGTCTGAGTACAGACATCTATAAATGAAAAGGGCTGAGAAGCCTGACTATTTATCAGATCCTGCCGAGGGCACAAGATCGTAGCTGAGGTAACAAGCTAAACGTCGAAGACCACGCGGAATTACTAGTGAGACTGAAGTCTCTCTGCAAAAACATAAAATAGGCAAACGTGAGTACAAATGTACCCAGCAAGACTTACATCAGAACTAACTACATATGCATCATTATCAACAAGGGGATGGTGGGGTTTAACTGCAGCAAGCCAGCTTTGACTCGGTGGCTATCCTGAACTACGACTGCAATGTAACTTTTGAGGTGGCGCACACGAGTCCACATATTCACCATATCAATACACCACTATGGATCCGCTCCCGTCTCCCTACGAGAACGCCATCCATAGCACTCACGCTTATCTTGCGTATTTTAGAGTATCCACTTTCACTTGTCTATGAACTGATATAAGCAACCCAGAAGTCCTTTTCCGCGGACACGGCTATTCGAATAGATGATGTTAACCCTGCAGGGGTGTACTTCTTCATACATGTTTCCACCACTTAGCGTCTGCACACGACATGTGCTCGGCAGACTTCAAGCGAAAGCCGACGTGGGTGTAGACCACGACCTACCTAAACACTCAAGTCTCTAGTCCAGGTTTATCGCCTATTTGGGTTCCATCCATGAGGAGATCCGGCTGGTGTTTCGCTCACAGCCCCAAACGATGTGAACAGGGTTCCCGAGATACCAAACGGGCATCCGGTACACCGTGCCACGTACCTACCGCATCACAGCCCACCCCTACGGTCAGCGCTGTCCACGGCCTCCAGTAAGCTACAAACACCAGAAACTACTTGCAACTCCTGGACAGAGGACTAGGGTGAAAAAGAAGTCGAGCGGGGTCATATTTCAGGGCCCAATGTATGGTAGTAGCTGAATCATGGATCACAAACACAGAACTCAGTTCCTGAGGACGGCTGCAATGAGACAACCCACCATGTACTCCTACATGGCCTCTGACCGACACCTTTTACCAAATCGTCTTCACACACTTAGCTCACACACAGTAGGACATGTTCACACACCTCTGATTCATCCCTGATGAATCAGACCTGACTCAACTCTAAGCAGTGGCAGGCATGACAAACAAGCAACAATGAGTAGGCACAACAGGGCTCAAACAACTCCTACTCATGCTAGTGGGTTTCATCTATTTACTGTGGCAATGACAGGTCATGCAAAGGATAAAGGGGTTCAGCTACCGCAGCAAGTAACAGATGAATCGGTGTTGTCCTAATGCAGTAAAAGAGAGCAGGAGCGAGAGAGTAGGATTGTATCGGAATGAACAAGGGGGTTTTTGCTTGCCTGGCACTTCTGAAGATAACATTGAGTCTTCATCAGTGTCAACGATCACATCATCGGTATCACGTCTATCGAGAGGGGACAAATACCGGCAACACAGAAGGGAACACAATCAATGCAATGCACAATATGATGCATGATCATGACATGGCAAAATGAATGTGTTTTGGGCTAATGCAACTAGCAACAGATTAAATGAAGTTGGTTTGAATACAAGATTCAAATTCAAACTCCATATGTGATTATTCAAATGCCATTTAATTGATTTGTGCTAAACAGCAGCTATAAGTTGTTCTAACATGCATGAAAATGGTACAGATGGATTCCTTGAATTTTTCTGATAATTTTTCATATATAAATTATTTAATTTGGAGTTACGGTTAATTTTCTATGATTTATTGAAGTTTAGGGCATTTTCTGAAATTTCCTGAATAATATTAAATCCAGAAATGATTATGGCGTCAGCACCACGTCACAGTGACGTCAGCAGGGTCAACTGGGCTGGCTCGGGTCAAACCTGACCAGTGGGGCCCACTGGTCAGTGACTACGGCTAATCCTAATATAACTTAAACCTAACCTAGTTTAATTAGTCGGCCCGGGCCCGCATGTCAGTGAGTCAGTGGCATAATTAAACTTAGTTATTAACTTAACCAAAGGTTAGCAGGGGATGGGCCCACACGTCAGTGACCCAGGGGGGTCAAATCCCTGGTCAACCCGGCTAATCCACCGGCGTCTAACCGCCGGCAACGACCAGACGCGGCGGTGGCTCGCCGGAATGGCTGCTCCGGCGCCCATTCGACGCGCGGAGGGGTTCTACAGGGAGCTCGAGCTCGTGCGCATCCAATGGAGCAAGCCAGAGGAGTTGGGGTTGGCTGTGGCGTCGGCAGCGGCGAGGGAGGCGGCGGCCGGAGTTCGGCCAACGACGGGTTAGGCGATGCAGGGTGCTAGGGGAGGCGTTGGTGCGTGCTACGTGCTCCTGGTGAGGTGTGGAGCACGGTGGTGTGCCCGGCTTTGAGCCGCAGTGGCTCTGGCCACGACGGCGACGAGGCACGGCGGCGGCGAGCTTCGGCCGTGGTGGAAGATGGAGCTAGGGGACGAAATCAAGTGCGCGGAGTGAGGGGAAGAGAAGAGGAGCTCACGGGGAGTCAGACGAGACGCTAAGTGGGCTCGGGGACGTCCTGTCGGCGGTGAATCGAACGGCGGCGATCGCCGGCCGTGGCGATGAAGACGACGATGCTCCGGTCGACTGGGGCCTCCTCTGGTCGCGTGCGTCAGTGTGCAGCTCCATGGGGTCGGGACGGAGCTCCTGAGCTCATCGGAAGGGCGAGGGGTGGCCGATGGCTATGGATGCGACGGCGGCGCCCTCCGGTGGCTCTCGGTGGTGCTCCAAATCGAGCAGAGAGAGGGATAGCGGTCGGGGACGACTCCGTGGCGTCGCTAGAGGGCTCGGGGAGGAAGCAGGAGGTGGCCAGGGGAAGCAGGAGGTGGCGCGCGCGGCGGCGTCGCGGTGTCTGTCCTCCTGGCAGGGAGGAAGACGACAGGGGGGGTGGAGATGGGCTGGGCTGGCCAGGTGGGCCTGGTGGGCTGCAGAGGTAAGTCCAGGTGAGATTTCTCTCCTCTGTCTTTTATTTCTGTTTTTTTTTATTTTCTGTAGTTTGTTTTGATTTAGTTTTAGACACTAAATCATTTTAATAAATTCTGTAGGGTTTTATGTGGCTTGCTAAAATATATACAAAGCCACTCACAACTTCCAGAATTATTTGGAGTCATATTTAATATATATTAAATATAAATCCAAAGCAAATAGTTATTGGATTAATTCAAATGGCCCAAAATAATTAACTCTGAGATACCAAAAATATTGTTTTGAGTTTTACCTCTTTGCAATATTTTCAAAGACTAAGAGGAACATTTTTTTGGACTTCTTTGAGGAGATTTTAATGTTGATCATTTTTAGAAGGTTTCTGAGGCTTTGAAAATTTCTCAATTCAAATTTCATTTGAAATAAAACATGATGCTCACATGAGGTCTAGCCTAGTGCATTACCAGAAGCTAGGGATGTGACAACTCACCCCCACTAAACAAGAATCTCGTCTCGAGATTTAAGCGTAGGGTAAGGTGAAGGGGTAACGCAGACTAGTATAATCTTCACGATCCAGTTGCACTTCAAATGGACGTTGATTCGTCCACCATCATTGTCTCAAAGTCTTGCTCTGAGAAATCCAACTAACATGACAAGAAGAGGGAAGGAAAACTCTAGAAGAATGGTTCTTCTCGAAGGTCGAACAACTCAGGATTAACTCCCGGAATGTGACATAGCAACGTCTCTCGAGCTGAGAGACGAAGCATACCTCTAGAGGGACGGAGTGGAGCAGGTGACGAGGTTCACTAGGTAGACAGCAATTCCAGACTTAAGAATGTGGTGATCGGTTGTCAACATAGCGAGGAGTTGAATTGCCATGATACCACGATGAAACATCCTGGAGGAGGGTGATTCGTAGATTATTATCTTAAGTGGCAAAAAGAATTACCTTTGATTCAAAGATCATTGAAACTCTTCATACCAGCCTAAGGCAATTCACAACGATCGTTTGGCGGGGGTCGGTAGAATGGCATACTCGGACTTGGATGATGTGGATTACCTTGTTGAAGACAACGCAATGGATGATTTTTGCTTATCACCGGAAATGGAAGGGACCCATGGTAGAAGGGCACATTGGCGGTGCAAGCTGGGAACAAAATGCAAATGATGGGAATGATTCTAGTAACTGGGGAGAGGCTCAACAATAGAGAGTTATCCCACTATTGGACTGGTTATAGCATTGCCGAGGAAACTGAGAGCGTTATACAGTTAATGCCGATGATCAAACCTAGCACTTGCGCGTGCTCTCAAGAACTTGAGCAATTCCATAATCATCAAGGTTTTACCAACATCCTTGTCAAGGGTCCGGTAACACAACTTACTACCATGATGAATGGTGATGGAGGATGCAGATGCAAAGGAAGATAACACCTTCTCAGATTTCACCTTAGCGAAGCCAAGGCACAAAATCTGGATGATTGACCGAGAGACATTTAGCACTCCGCTTCTAATGTTCTCCTTGATGTGCTAGTGTAACCCATTCATAGAAATGGTCTGGTATCTAGAACATCAAGTAAAGGTCGGACTTCGGAAGGACAAAAAATCATAAGGCACGACTAGGGAGTAAATCCTACGAAGTCCCTATGGGGAGGTGGCCAACTTCATCAATCAAGATATTATAATAACAGGTCTTTCGGCTGGGTGTGTTGGCCACGACATCCACTTTACCGGTTATTGCGCGACCAATATTATAATTCTTGGGAAATATTCCAACCATCATATCTGCCTGGGATTCAGATCTGGTTGGTGTCAGGATATTCCAGACTCATCGAGTCTAGGAAGAAAAATGAAAGTTTGCAACACAAATCGACGAGATGACGTTGCGAGATTCTCGGGAAATGAACTACGATAGCAAGCTCCAAAACATGAGCTGGTTCTGCTACAAACATGTGAACACGTTGTCCAAGACAAGCATGACCACAAAGTAGTCTTATAATAAAACACTACCGAGTTCAGGAGGGGGAACCATCAACGAGGGTATCGAAGTTCTTTCATAAGTCCGGATTAGCTCTTATGAAGAAACTCCTTCTCCTTGAACAAATCAATCAGTGGCTTGGTGTGCTAGGGATACATATAGATTGAAGGTTGCAAGTCTTCAAACCACAACATTCTTCGCACGTGTGCATGACTGATTTGGAATGATTCCAAAGAAAGCAACATTGACTTTCTCGAATCCACGGCGGCAACTTGCATCAGATGCACATGAATTAAAGGAAGTCACTACCTTCATCCAAACATATGCTTCATGAGCTAGCATGAACAAACGCTTTCAAAAGTTTCCAACACTAGCTTAATGTTCAGCAAAATTATGGAGAAGACAAGGATGTTGTCAATGGGCTCAACAACAATTCATCTAGGTTTCCTTTTAAAGGAATTCCATAGTTAAGTGAACACGGTGATAGCATTGGTCAGACCAAAGATGTAATGGTGTATGCTCGGGGGATCAACCACGAATAAGACAACATTACGAGCATCGTTGGTACTGATTTGATTTGACGATAGCCCACACTCAAATCAAAGGATTGATAAGACAATAGGTCCAGCAACTGATCACAAGGACCAATCGATGAAGATATCATCTTTCTTCAACACACACTACACAAGAATATCCCTTTGGAAGGAACTAAGTCAGGCAAGCTTTTATCTTCCAACTCTCCAAGTTGTTGTCTAGCTTAACCAACTAGCTCAGGGATATCTAACACCGATTCTTGGAGAGAAAGTGGTTCACAAGAAACCAACTTGATCACGAGCTCAACATAACAGTCAGGGAACAACCTGGTAATACTTCCGAGAAGATATTCGGAAAATCACGAACCACCGGTATGTTACTAAGCTCGAGAACAATCTCGCTTTTGAGGGCAAGACGATATGATCAAATGAGTGAGGACTTGACAAGATCCTAACTCATCAATCGAAGGGTGCACCGAAATAAGGACTAGGTAGCACGATCAGTCTTAGAAGGATGATTCAAAAACCAACATGCTAAGAATGAAATTATTATCCTTTAACTACCAAGCAACGAGGTTGCTGGGAGTATTGATTTCACACATCACAATTCATTTGTCGGTATTCCGGTTGCATCAACACGAGGGCCGAGGAATGACTAATGATGGAGAGAAGTATCACTGCACCAAGAGTTCATAGAATGGTGTGTAATTCCTATAACAATCTCGATATAAAATATGTAATACTCCAAGGTAGAACAGAGCAAAAGCTGGATTGGCATTTTGATCTGCGGAGCACAACTTCTTTGACCCAATCCTGGATATGGAAGAGGTACTGGAGTTTGTTTTCCCCTAGTCATTCCGGAATAAAATGGCTTGATGGACCACAAGAGTAATAGGTATCGATGAACGATTGCACGCATACTCTTGACTATCAATTGATAAACGAGGGTCAGAAGACAACTAAAGAGGGACAACTCAAAGGAACATACGATTTTCTGAGTTGTGGATGCATGGTTCAGCATGTTGAACCAAGTTCAACATGTTTCCTCCGGATAACCCATGCAGAAAGGTAGAACTAGCAGAGCCACAATATATAATGGAGAACTCATCAAGAATAATCCTGTTGTGATATTTCAGTTCAACGAGGAACTTCTGCCATAAGTAGTTCATGGTATTTGGAAGAAGAGGATACCACGGACTTCAAGGACTACCGCAAAAGTTACTAATATCCTAAAGGCACTAGCAATTACTATCAACATGAAGTAGGTAGAGTGAATCTTGGGTTCAGAACCCAGGAGTAGAATACCTACTACTAAGTAGCATCACGGGATGCTTTCGAGAATGATGGCCAGAATCATCACACTGGGAACACAAATCATGGCTAAATTACTAGATGATCCCCTAAGACACCTAGGGTCATAATAATATCTCAAACATATATGTCAGGGTAACGGAGTACCTCAACTTACTGATTAGTGTGGTTAATCTGGCCCATGGAAACATTGAAACGGGAAGAAAGGATTTGCAAATGCATCAGACTACTTAGAAACCTGGGATGACTCGGACAGCATAACGGCTGTAAATGCTCAGAAGAGATTTGAGACATTCACAAAAATGGTGGCATAACCACTTAGAAGCACAATATCAAGGTCTCGAGATCAATAATTAACATACAGAGGTAGAAACTGAACTGAGGCTTAATCCAACAATCTTATAAGTCTACTGATTAGTAACACGTGGTCCTAATAGCAAGAAGAGATAGCCTAGTTCTTAATCCCCGTAGGAAAGATAAGATGACTCAGATCAGAAAGGCATAAGGTATAAGGAGTAAAAAGAGCCTTACGTTCCATCCCACAATCAATTCCCTTATATAACTAAAGACTTTCTAGACTCAACATCGACCAGTTTGGCTTGGTAATCCTACAGGCAGTCAAGCTCTGATACCAACGCTGTCAGGACCCCGACTCAATGCCACATCGATCTAGCATGTAACACCTCATATCACTTTGCGGCCTCACGCACGGTATTCCCACGGGTGTCGCCTTACCTTTGCCCGGGACCATTTGCGTCTTTTGGCACACGTATATGATAGTGTCGCTAGCATCCATATGATAAGGAGCCCGGGCTGACATGGCTAGTCGTAAACCCAAAGTGGCACAGACTTACAGGGACAGGCATCCATGACACAGCATCGAACGTGTCGGTCATCAGCGAGTGAAACCAGGCTGTAGCACTGGGCTAGCAGGACTCCGGTGAACCGGGCTGTAGCGGGCTAACAGGACTTCGGTATTCATCGCGTGACATTTCCCCGAAGGGACAGACACAGGAACGAAGAAGGACACATGCCGGCCAGCCTAAGTGTTCCGGAGCAGTAGCAAGCTACCATGGCTCGGTGGAAACACTAGGAGACATTTCCCCGTAAGAGAGGCTACCAAAGATAAACAACTAGATGGTCAGATCCCACACATACCAAGCATTTCAATAACATACACACAATATGCTTGATATGTGCAAATACAACATGGCATCACAACATGACTCTACGACTCAAGTAATTTATTTAATAGGCTCCGAGGAGCAAGATATTACAAACAGGGGTCTCATGACCCAACAATCAGAGCATACAAGTCAAAGCACAAGCGGAAGCTATCATGTCTGAGTACAGATATCTATAAATGAAAAGGGCTGAGAAGCCTGACTATTTATCAGATCCTGCCGAGGGCACAAGATCGTAGCTGAGGTAACAAGCTAAACGTCGAAGACCACGCGGAATTACTAGTGAGACTGAAGTCTCTCTGCAAAAACATAAAATAGGCAAACGTGAGTACAAATGTACCCAGCAAGACTTACATCAGAACTAACTACATATGCATCATTATCAACAAGGGGATGGTGGGGTTTAACTGCAGCAAGCCAGCTTTGACTCGGTGGCTATCCTGAACTACGACTGCAATGTAACTTTTGAGGTGGCGCACACGAGTCCACATATTCACCATATCAATACACCACTATGGATCCGCTCCCGTCTCCCTACGAGAACGCCATCCATAGCACTCACGCTTATCTTGCGTATTTTAGAGTATCCACTTTCACTTGTCTATGAACTGATATAAGCAACCCAGAAGTCCTTTTCCGCGGACACGGCTATTCGAATAGATGATGTTAACCCTGCAGGGGTGTACTTCTTCATACATGTTTCCACCACTTAGCGTCTGCACACGACATGTGCTCGGCAGACTTCAAGCGAAAGCCGACGTGGGTGTAGACCACGACCTACCTAAACACTCAAGTCTCTAGTCCAGGTTTATCGCCTATTCGGGTTCCATCCATGAGGAGATCCGGCCGGAGTTTCGCTCACAGCCCCAAACGATGTGAACAGGGTTCCCGAGATACCAAACGGACATCTGGTACACCGTGCCACGTACCTACCGCATCACAGCCCACCCCTACGGTCAGCGCTGTCCACGGCCTCCAGTAAGCTACAAACACCAGAAACTACTTGCAACTCCTGGACAGAGGACTAGGGTGAAAAAGAAGTCGAGCGGGGTCATATTTCAGGGCCCAATGTATGGTAGTAGCTGAATCATGGATCACAAACATAGAACTCAGTTCCTGAGGACGGCTGCAATGAGACAACCCACCATGTACTCCTACATGGCCTCTCACCGACACCTTTTACCAAATCGTGTTCACACACTTAGCTCACACACAGTAGGACATGTTCACACACCTCTGATTCATCCCTGATGAATCAGACCTGACTCAACTCTAAGCAGTAGCAGGCATGACAAACAAGCAAGAATGAGTAGGCACAACAGGGCTCAAACAACTCCTACTCATGCTAGTGGGTTTCATCTATTTACTGTGGCAATGACAGGTCATGCAAAGGATAAAGGGGTTCAGCTACCGCAACAAGTAACAGATGAATCGGTGTTGTCCTAATGCAGTAAAAGAGAGTAGGAGCGAGAGAGTAGGATTGTATCGGAATGAACAAGGGTTTTTTTGCTTGCCTGGCACTTCTGAAGATAACATTGAGTCTTCATCAGTGTCAACGATCACATCATCGGTATCACGTCTATCGAGAGGGGACAAATACCGGCAACACAGAAGGGAACATAATCAATGCAATGCACAATATGATGCATGATCATGACATGGCAAAATGAATGTGTTTTGGGCTAATGCAACTAGCAACAGATTAAATGAAGTTGGTTTGAATACAAGATTCAAATTCAAACTCCATATGTGATTATTCAAATGCCATTTAATTGATTTGTGCTAAACAGCAGCTATAAGTTGTTCTAACATGCATGAAAATGGTACAGATGGATTCCTTGAATTTTTCTGATAATTTTTCATATATAAATTATTTAATTTGGAGTTACGGTTAATTTTCTATGATTTATTGAAGTTTAGGGCATTTTCTGAAATTTCCTGAATAATATTAAATCCAGAAATGATTATGGCGTCAGCACCACGTCACAGTGACGTCAGCAGGGTCAACTGGGCTGGCTCGGGTCAAACCTGACTAGTGGGCCCACTGGTTAGTGACTACAGCTAATCCTAATATAACTTAAACCTAACCTAGTTTAATTAGTCAGCCCGGGCCCGCATGTCAGTGAGTCAGTGGCTTAATTAAACTTAGTTGTTAACTTAACCAAAGGTTAGCAGGGGACGGGCCCACACGTCAGTGACCCAGGGGGTCAAATCCCTGGTCAACCCGGCTAATCCACCGGCGTCTAACCGCCGGCAACGAACAGACGCGGCGGTGGCTCGCCGGAATGGCTGCTTCGGCGCCCATTCGACGCACGGAGGGGTTGTACAGGGAGCTCGAGCTCGTGCGCATCCAATGGAGCAAGCCAGAGGAGTTGGGGTTGGCTGTGGCGTCGGCAGCGGCGAGGGAGGTGGCGGCCGGAGTTCGGCCAACGACGGGTTAGGCGATGCAGGGCGCTAGGGGAGGCGTTGGTGCGTGCTACGTGCTCCTGGTGAGGTGTGGAGCATGGTGGTGTGCCCGGCTTCGAGCCACAGTGGCTCTAGCCACGACGGCGACGAGGCACGGTGGCGGCGAGCTTCGGCCGTGGTGGAAGATGGAGCAAGGGGACGAAATCAAGTGCGCGGAGTGAGGGGAAGAGAAGAGGAGCTCACGGGGAGTCGGACGAGACGCTAAGTGGGCTCGGGGACGTCCTGTCGGCGGTGAATCGAACGGCGGCGATCGCCGGCCGTGGCGATGAAGACGACGATGCTCCGGTCGACTGGGGCCTCCTCTGGTCGCGTGCGTCAGTGTGCAGCTCCATGGGGTCGGGACGGAGCTCCTGAGCTCATCGGAAGGGCGAGGGGTGGCCAGTGGCTATGGATGCGACGGCGGCGCCCTCCGGTGGCTCTCGGTGGTGCTCCAAATCGAGAGAGGGAGAGAGCCAGAGCGAGCAGAGAGAGGGATAGCGATCGGGGACGACTCCGTGGCGTCGCTAGAGGGCTCGGGGAGGAAGCAGGAGGTGGCCAGGGGAAGCAGGAGGTGGCGCGCGCGGCGGCGTCGCGGTGTCTGTCCTCCTGGCAGGGAGGAAGACGACAGGGGGGGTGGAGATGGGCTGGGCTGGCCAGGTGGGCCTGGTGGGCTGCAGAGGTAAGTCCAGGTGAGATTTCTCTCCTCTGTCTTTTATTTCTGTTTTTTTTATTTTCTGTAGTTTGTTTTGATTTAGTTTTAGACACTAAATCATTTTAATAAATTCTGTAGGGTTTTATGTGGCTTGCTAAAATATATACAAAGCCACTCACAACTTCCAGAATTATTTGGAGTCATATTTAATATATATTAAATATAAATCCAAAGCAAATAGTTATTGGATTAATTCAAATGGCCCAAAATAATTAACTCTGAGATACCAAAAATATTGTTTTGAGTTTTACCTCTTTGCAATATTTTCAGAGACTAAGAGGAACATTTTTTGGACTTCTTTGAGGAGATTTTAATGTTGATCATTTTTAGAAGGTTTGTGAGGCTTTGAAAATTCCTCAATGCAAATTTCATTTGAAATAAAACATGATGCTCACATGAGGTCTAGCCTAGTGCATTACCAGAAGCTAGGGATGTGACACTTTAGTAGTTGCGGATGCTTGCTAGAGTTCCAATCATAAGTGCATATGATCCAAGTAGAGAAAGTATGTTAGCTTATGCCTCTCCCTCAAATAGAATTGCGATAGCGATTATAGGTCTAGTAACATAGTCAATTGCTTAGGGACAATTCCACAACTCCTACCACCACTTTTCCACACTTGCTATATTTACTTTAGTTGTGTCTTTATCTAAACAGCCCCTAATTTTTATTTACGTGTTCTTTACTTTCTTGCAAGCTTACCCAAAAACACCTACAAAGTACTTCTAGTTTCATACTTGTTCTAGGTAAAGCAAACGTCAAGCGTGCATAGAGTTGTATTTGTGGTCGATAGAACTTGAGGGAATATTTATTCTACCTTTAGCTCCTCGTTGGGTTCGACACTATTACTTATCGAAAAGTGTTGCGATCCCCTATACTTGTGGGTTATCAAGACCTTTTTCTGGCGCCATTGCCGGGGAGCAATAGCGTGGGGTGAATATTCTCGTGTGTGCTTGTTTGCTTTATCACTAATTAATTTTTGTTTGCTTTTCTTAGTTGTTCTTTATCTTTAGTTATGGATATGGAACGCAAAATACCAAAAAAATTAGCTGTACTTGCTACTCATGAGGATGGGGTAACTCCTAAAACCCTCGATTCTCCTTATGCAAGAGATATTATATACTACTTTGATAATCCTGAGAAAACCCCATTCAACTTTATAATGGGAGTAACGTTGGATCAACGTGAATACTTTAGGAATTATCGCTCGACACAAAAAGGGAAACTTTTATGGGATCAAATTAATATGTTGGAGTGGTATGCTTGGCAACTATGCGTGGAATATGATTATACTTCTTGCTCTAGGATGAATTCTCCACACCTTCCCTTGTCATGCAAATTTAATGATAATAGAACCTTAGCTTCTTATGCTAATGGTATATATGATTACTATGATGTGGAACAAATAGAAGAATTTGTTGCTTTTATGGATGCTTATGAAATTGAAGCTATGTGTAAAGAGTTTGAGGATTTTGATGATGCTGTTTATAGATCTGAAAATTTAGCTATCCTCAAATATTTCTATGAGAATTATAAATACAATTATGAAATTAATACACTTATTAAGAAAGTCTCCGCTGTCCAAGAATAGACTAATATTTTGCAGGAATCTATGGAAGAAGAAGTTGATGAAACTGTGAGCTCATTAGATGAAAAAGATGAGGAGGAGAGCGAAGAACAAGAGGAGGAAGAGCGGATTGATCACCCATGCCCACCTTCTAATGAGAGTAACTCTTCAACTCATACATTGTTTAATTCCCCTTCGTGCTTACCGAAGGATGATTGCTATGATGACTATTATGATCCCATTAATTCTCTTGAAATATCCCTTTTTGATGATCCTTGCTATGCTTGTGGCCAAGATGCCAATATGAATTATTCTTATGGAGATGAACTTGCTATAGTTCCTTATGTTAAAAATGAAATTGTTGCTATTGCACCCACGCATGATAGTCCTATTATCTTTTTGCATTCTCCAAAGTACACTTATTAAGGATTATATTGATGGGTTGCCTTTTACCGTTGCACATGATGATTTTGATGAATATAATATGCATGTGCTTGCTGCTCCTACTTGCAATTATTATTAGAGAGGAACTATATCTCCGCCTCTTTATGTTTCCCATACGCTAGAATTGCAAGAAACTGCTTATACTATGCATTGGCCTTTACTATGTGTGCATGAATTGTTCTTTTATGACATGCCGATGCATAGGAATAGAGTTAGACTTCGTTGTTGCATGATATATGCTACTTTGTGCTCACTACTAAATTACAAATCATTGTTAATTAAAATTGGCTTTGATATACCTTGGGATCCGGGTGGATCCATTACTTGAGCACTAAATGCCTAGCTTAATGGCTTTAAAGAAAGCGCTGCCAGGGAGACAACCCGGAGGTTTTAGAGAGTCATTTAAGAGTCATTTATTTCTGTTGAGTGCTTTCATATAGTTTAAAAACAACAAAAATAAAGAGGGGAACCAAAAAACTTTTCAAAAAGGAAAGTGAAAGAAAGAAAGACAAGCATTGTTGAAGTGGGAGAGCTCCTTGAACTTTGTTCATGCTCACGGAAACTTTGTGAATGTTGATTACAGAAAATTTTGATCAAAAATAATTATCCCCTTGTACAATTCCATTGTATTATAAAAATAATGTGCCAAGGTTTGCCTTTAGAATGTTTACAATGCTTGTTGGTTTGTACGGTGCAGGACAGAAACTTTGGCTGTAGTGCACGATTTTACATTTTTACCTGGAACGTCAATTGGTTCTGATTCCTTTTGCACTGTCTTTATATACAACTTGTTTGTTTTTCCTAATTTTGGTAGAAATTTTGGGGTAACAGAAGTATGTTGGATGTTCAGATTGCTACAAACTGTTCTGTTTTTGACAGATTCTGTTTTTGATGCATAGTTTGCTTGTTTTGATGAATCTATCAATTTATATCAGTGGATTAAGCCATGGAAAAGTTATGTTACAGTAGACACAATGCAAAAACAAAATATGAATTGGTTTGCAACAGTACTTATAGTGGTGATTTGCTTTATTATACTAACGGATCTTACCGAGTTTTCTGTTGAAGTTTTGTGTGGATGTAGTGTCTAATCGAGGATGTTTCGATGTGAGAAGAAGGAAGAGAGGCAAGAGCTCAAGCTTGGGGATGCCCGAGGCACCCCAAGTAATATTCAAGGAGACTCAAGCGTCTAACCTTGGGGATGCTAGGGAGGCATCCCCTCTTTCTTCAACAAGTATCGGTATGTTTTCGAATTCATTTCGTTCGTGCATTATGTGCAAGTCTTGGAGCGTCTTTTGCAATTAGGTTTTTATTTTTCTTTTATGCACCATGCTGGTATGAGATAGTCCTTGGTTGATTTATAGAATGCTCATTGCACTTCACTTAAATCTTTTGAGTATGGCTTTATAGAATGCTTCATGTGCTTCACTTATATCATTTGAAGTTTGGATTGCCTGTTTCTCTTCATATAGACAACCACCATTTGTAGAATGCTCTTTTGCTTCACTTATATTTGTTACAGCGTGGGCATATCTTTTGTAGAAAGAATTAAACTCTCTTGCTTCACTTATATTTATTTAGAGAGATGACAGGAATTGGTCATTCACATGGTTAGTCATAAAATCCTACATAAACTTGTGGATCACTGAATATGATATGTTTGATTCCTTGCAATAGTTTTGCGATATAGAGGTGATAATATGTGGGAGGTACTAGTAGATGGTTGTGTTTAGTAAAGATGTTGGTGTTAAGGTTTGTGATTCCTGAAGTATGCATGTTTGGTCTACTAACT
This sequence comes from Triticum aestivum, assembly GCF_018294505.1. NCBI lineage: Eukaryota > Viridiplantae > Streptophyta > Magnoliopsida > Poales > Poaceae > Triticum > Triticum aestivum. The sequence goes on along the minus strand of NC_057795.1, from coordinate 83,206,107 downwards.
ATGTAACCAAGTTGGCGCGCATTGTATTTTGATTGTTTATCTTTGCGTGAAGGTCGGGGGCGCGCGATGGTTAACTCCTACCAACCTCCCCCCTAGGAGCATGCGCATAGTACTTTGCTTCAACGACTAATAGATTTTTGCAATAAGTATATGAGTTCTTTATGACTAATGTTGAGTCCATGGATTATACGCACTTTTACCTTTCCATCTTTGCTAGCCTCTTCGGTACCGTGCATTGCCCTTTCTCACCTCGAGAGTTGGTGAAACCTTCGCCAGTGCATCCAAACCCCGTGATACGATACGCTCTATCACACATAAGCCTCATTATATCTTCCTCAAAAGAGCCACCATACCTACCTATCATGGCATTTCCATAGCCATTCCGAGATATATTGCCATGCAACTTCCATCATCATCATATACATGACTTGAGCATTCATTGTCATATTGCTTTGCATGATCGTAAGATAGCTAGCATGATGTTTTCATGGCTTGTCCGTTTTTTGATGTCATTGCTACGCTAGATCATTGCACGTACCGGTACACCGTCGAAGGCATTCATATAGAGTCATATCTTTGTTCCAGTATCGAGTTGTAATATTGGGTTGTAAGTAAATAAAAGTGTGATGACCATCATTATAGAACATTGCCCCACAAAAAAAAGAAGGTAAAGGCCAAAGAAGCCTAAATAAAAAAGGGTGCCAAAGAAGCCCACCAAAAAAAAGAAAGAAAAGGGGCAATGTTACTATCTCTTTTTCCACACTTGTGCTTCAAAGTAGCACCATGTTCTTCATGTAGTGAGTCTCATATCTTGTGCTTCAAAGTAGCACCATGTTCTTCATATAGATTGTCTCCTATGTTGTCACTTTCATATACTACTGGGTATTTTCATTATAGAACTTGGCTTGTATATTCCAATGATGGGCTTCCTCAAATGCCCTAGGTCTTCATGAGCAAGCAAGTTGGATGCACACCCACTTAGTTTCTTTTGTTGAGCTTTCATACACTTATATCTCTAGTGCATCCGTTGCATGGCAATCCCTACTCCTCACATTGACATCAATTGATGGGCATCTCCATAGCCCGTTGATTAGCCGCATTGATGTGAGAATTTCTCCCTTTTTGTCTTCAACACATAACCTCCATCATCATATTCTATTCCACACATAGTGCTATATCCATGGCTCACGCTCATGTATTGTGTGAAGGTTGAAACAGTTTGAGAATACTAAAGTATGAAATAATTGCTTGGCTGACACCGGGATATGCTTGAGGGGTACCTTGTGTTAAGAAAAGGGAGCATACAAGACTATATGATTTTTGTAGGGATAACTTTCTGAAGCATTGATGTTTTGAAAGACATGATTGTTTGTTGGGATGCCCTAAGTATTATTGCTTTTATGTCAAATGATAGACTATTGCTTTGAATCACTCGTGTCTTAATATTCATGCCATGATTAGACATATGATCAAGATTATGCTAGGTAGCATTCCACATCAAAAACTATTCTTTTTTATCATTTACCTACTCGAGGACGAGCTAGAATTAAGCTTGGGGATGCTGATACGTCTCCGTCGTATCTATAATTTTTGATTGTTCCGTGCCAATATTATTGACTTACATATACTTTTTGGCAACTTTTTATATTATTATTGGGAGTAACATATTGATCCAGTGCCCAGTGCTAGTTCCTGTCTGTTGCATGTTTTTTGTTTCGCAGAAACCCAATATCAAACGGAGTCCAAACGGGAAAAAACGGACGGAGATTTTTTTTGGAATATTTATGATTTTTGGGAAGTAAAATCAACGCGAAACGGTATCCGAGGTGGGCACGAGGTAGGGGGGCGCGCCCTACCCCCCAGGTGCGCCCCTGACCCTCGTGGTCCACCCGTAAGGCGGTTGACGCTCTCCTTCTGGTGCAAGAAAGCTAATTTTACAAGGAAGATCTGAGCAAAAGATTCACCCAATCGGAGTTACAGATCTCCAGATATAAAGGAAATGGTGAAGGGGTAGAATCTGCCAACACAGAGAACGCAGAAACAGAGAGACTCTCGCCCCTCCCAAGCCATGGGAGCCAAGGACCAGAGGGGAAACCCTTTTCCCATCTAGGGAGAAGGTCAAGGAAGAAGAATAAGAAGGGGGGCTCTCTCCCCCTTGCTTCCGGTGGCGCCGGAACGCCGCCGGGGGCCATCATCATCACCGCGATCTTCACCAACACCTCCGCCATCTTCACCAACATCTCCATCACCTTCACCCATCTATATCCAGCGGTCCACTCTCCTGCAACCCGCTGTACCCTCCACTTGAACATGGTGCTTTATGCTTCATATTATTTTCCAATGATGTGTTGCCATCCTATGATGTCTGAGTAGATTCCTATTGTCCTATCAGTGATTGATGAATTGCTATGATTGGTTTGAGTTGCATCTTTCATTATTGGTGCTGTCCTATGGTGCCCTCTGTGTCGCCCAAGCGTGAGGGATTCCCGCTGTAGGGTGTTGCAATACGTTCATGATTCGCTTATAGTGGGTTGCGTGAGTGACTGAAACACAAACCCGAGTAAGTAGATTGTTTGCGTATGGGATAAAGGGGACTTGATAATTTAATGCTATGGTTGGGTTTTACCTTAATGAATCTTTAGTAGTTGCGGATGCTTGCTAGAGTTCCAATCATAAGTGCATATGATCCAAGTAGAGAAAGTATGTTAGCTTATGCCTCTCCCTCAAATAGAATTGCGATAGCGATTACCGGTCTAGTAACATAGTCAATTGCTTAGGGACAATTCCACAACTCCTACCACCACTTTTCCACACTCGCTATATTTACTTTAGTTGTGTCTTTATCTAAACAACCCCTAATTTTTATTTACGTGTTCTTTACTTTCTTGCAAGCTTACCCAAAAACACCTACAAAGTACTTCTAGTTTCATACTTGTTCTAGGTAAAGCAAACGTCAAGCGTGCGTAGAGTTGTATCGGTGGTCGATAGAACTTGAGGGAATATTTATTCTACCTTTAGCTCCTCTTTGGGATTGACACTCTTATTTATCGAAAACTGTTGCGATCCCCTATACTTGTGGGTTATCAATATCGGGTTTTGTCACAATTATCATCATAGAAGTGTCATATGTATGACAGAAAAAAGTTTCGTTCGGCCCGAAATGTCACAGATGTGTCTTTTTTTAGTGTAATAGCATGTAACAATCGAAAATTATAGATACGTTGTATACGTATCAGCTGCCACGGGAGGGAGGACAAAAGATGTCATGCAAGTTCTTTTCCATAAGCACGTATGACTATATTCCGAATACATGCCGACATTACATTGATGAACTGGAGGTAGTTCTGTGTCACCCTGTGTTATAATTGTTGCGTGAGGAATTGCATCCGACATAATTATCCATCATTGATCCATTGCCTACGAGCTTTTCACATATTGATCTTTGCTTAGTTACTTTACCGTTGCCACTGTTACAATTACTACAAAATTGCTACTGTTACTTTTGCCACCGTTACCGTTACTTTTGTACTACTTTGCTACTAAATACTTTGCTGCAGATATTAAGTCTTTTAGGTGTGGTTGAATTGACAACTCAACTGCTAATACTTGAGAATATTCTTTGGCTCCCCTTGTGTCAAATCAATAAATTTGGGTTGAATACTCTACCCTCGAAAACTTTTGCGATCCCCTATACTTGTGGGTTATCAAGACTATTTTCTGGCGCTGTTGCCGGGGAGCATAGCTCTATTCTTTGAGTCACTTGGGATTTATATCTGCTGATCACTATGAGGAACTTGAAAGACGAGAAAACCAAGATTTACCCCTCAACTACGAGGGGAGGTAAGGAACTGCCATCTAGCTCTGCACTTGATTCTCCTTCTATTTTGAGTAAACTTACGACACCTAAACCTGCTTCTGCTATTAATGCTGATATGTCGCATGTTATTGATGACGCCACTTCTGCTATGCGTGATGCTTATGATGAAACTACTTCTATGCTTGATAATACTGTGCCATTAGGTGAATTTCTTGATGAACAACTTGCTAGGGCTACAGAGAATGAAATTATTGAAACTGATAATACTGATGAAAGTGATGAAGAAGATTCTCCCCCTAGATATGAATTGCTTGTTGTGCCTGAGGGTTATGTTATGGATGAAGAAACTGCTAGAGATTTTCTTTCTTGCAATGATAGATCCGATCTTAAGAAATTATTAGCTAAGCTGAACGGAAAGTCTTTGAATGCTAGAATGAAATATGACCCTGCTTTTGCTACTTCACCTATCTGTATTACTGATAAGGATTATGATTTCTCTGTCGATCCTGAGATAATTACTTTGGTTGAATCAATCCTTTTTATTGCTTCTGAAACTGTTGTGGCACATCTTACTAAATTGAACCTGGTTGTGTGCGTAGTCCCTAAGTTATTTCCATTCTCACGAGGAAAAATTTCATTACTACTATATCCTTAAGTTATTTCCATTCTCATTAAAGGGCGATGCTAAAATATGGTTTAATTCTCTTGAACCTGGTTGTGTGCGTAGTCCCCAGGATATGATTTATTACTTTTCTACTAAATAATTCCCCGCTCATAAGAAAAAAGCTGCTTTAAGGGAAATATATAATTTTGTGCAAATTGAAGAAGAGAGTCTCCCACAAGCTTGGGGGAGGCTTCTCCAATTACTTAATGCCTTGCCTGATCATCCTCTAAAAAAATGAAGTACTTGATAACTTTTATAATGGACTAACCGATGCTTCCAGAGACCACCTGGATAGTTGTGTTGGTTGTGTTTTCAGGGAAGAACTGTTGATCAACACTACAAAAAAATACACTTCCGTGATGATACGTGTTTGTCACAGTAGGTCGCGTTTTTTGTCATGCATGTACATCCATGACGATTTTATGACAGAATCAAGATAGTCATACCTGTGCTGTCGTAGAAGTGTTCCATGACATTACCAAAATTATCATCACGGAAGTGTCCACTTCCATGACGATAAATCACGCGTCACAAAAGTGCTTTCGTCAAGGGTGACCGACACGTGGCATCCACCGTAACGGAACGCCATTAAGCTATCAGGTCAAGTTTTGGATCCGATAACCCGCTAACAGCCCCGACCAATGGGGATTTTCCAGGTGTAAAATCAGCATTGGCTGGAGGAAACACGTGTCGGCTCACCGTTGGGATAGATGTCATCCACTCATTGGACCGAGGGCACCTATGATATATCGACACGTGGCACGACCCAACAGAGGCCCGTTCCTGTGAAAAGGCCGGCCCGTTTGACTTGGTCAAAAGGTGGCGGGCCGGCCCAAAGAAAGCCTATTGATGGCCTGTTCGCATATAGCCCATTTACAGCCCGCTAACCCAGGGCCCGTTATGACCTATCCGAATTAGGCCTAGTAGAGTCATCTGGGCCGTCCAATATAATTCCAGCCCATTTTAAGTTTTGACCCATGTAGGGCCCATGACGTCTTTCGGCCCATATGAGGCCCTTTGTAACTCTTGGCCCATTAACGACTCGTGGTGAAACTGGCGCGTAATGAACAGTGCATCACTATATACACATTAACGACCCATTAATCCATTGGGCCATTTGCAGCCCATGTTATCTTTCGGTCGTTGAGGGAGTCCCGGATTAGGGGGTGTCCGAATAGCCGAACTATCATCATCAGCCGGACTCCAAGACTATGAAGATACAAGATTGAAGACTTCGTCCCATGTCCGGATGGGACTTTCCTTGGCGTGGAAGGCAAGCTTGGCGATACGCATATGTAGATCTCCTACCATTGTAACCGACTCTGTGTAACCCTAGCCCTCTCCGGTGTCTATATAAACCGATGGCTTTAGTCCGTAGGACGAATAATAATCATACCATAGGCTAGATTCTAGGGTTTAGCCTCCTTGATCTCGTGGTAGATTCACTCTTGTAACACACATCATCAATATTACCCAAGCAGGACGTAGGGTTTTACCTCCATCAAGAGGGCCCGAACCTGGGTAAAACATCGCGTCCCTTGTCTCCTGTTACCATCCGCCTAGACGCACAGTTCGGGACCCCCTACCCGAGATCCGCCGGTTTTGACACCGACATTGTTGCTTTCATTGAGAGTTCCTCTGTGTCGTCACCGATAGGCTCGATGGCTTCTTCGATCATCAACAACGACGCAGTCCAGGGTGAGACCTTCCTCCCCGGACAGATCTTCGTATTCGGCGGCTTTGCACTGCAGGCCAATTCACTTGGCCATCTGGAGCAGATCGAAAGCTACGCCCCTGGCCGTCAGGTCAGATTTGGAAGTTTGAACTTCACGGCTGACATCCGCGGGGACTTGATCTTCGATGGATTCGAGCCACAGCCAAGCGCGCCGCACTGTCACGATGGGCATGATTTAGCTCTACAGCCGGATAGTACCCTGGAGGCCGCACTCGAGCCCGCTCCAATCTTTAATTCGGATCCGGCTGCGCAGATCGAGGACGGGTGGCTAGACACCACCTCGGGGGCTGCAACCTCTATGGCGATAGAGCCGAACACTGACCTTGTCCCTTATGAAGCTCGTGACTCCGAGGTGCCGGACTCCTCGCCGGACTCCGAACCTCCCGCACCCCCTCCGATCGAATCCGATTGGGCGCCGATCATGGAGTTTACCGCGGCGGACATCTTTCAACACTCACCTTTTGGCGACATCTTGAGTTCGCTAAAGTATCTCTCATTATCAGGAGAGCCCTGGCCGGACTGCGGTCAGGATGGTTGGGATGCAGACGACGAAGGAATTCAAAACCAACCGACCACCCACTTGGTAGCCACAGTCGACGATCTAACCGACATGCTAGACTACGACTCCGAAGACATCGACGGTATGGACGACGATGCCGGAGACGACCAAGAACCAGCGCCTACCGGGCACTGGAAAGCCACCTCATCATATGACATATACATGGTGGATATCCCAAAGGATGGGAACGGCGAAGGAACAACAGAGGATGACCCCTCCAAGAAACAGCCCAAGCGCCGACGTCAGCGGCGCCGCTCTAAATCCCGCCACAGCAAGAATGAAGATTCCGGCACTGGAGATAATAACACCCCAGACAGTTCCGAAGACAACCCACTCCTGCAAGATTCAGCACAGGAGGACGGAGACGCCAGCCCTCATGAGAGAGCGGTAGAAGAAGAGGTAGAGGATTATATGCCTCCCTTCGGAGACGAGGCAAGCCTCGACGATGACTAATTCGTCATGCCTGAGGATCTCGTCGAACAAGAGCGTTTTAAACGCAGGCTTATGGCCATGGCAAACAGCCTCAAGAAAAAGCAGCAATAGCTTAGAGCTGATCAAGATCTGCTAGCCGACAGATGGACCGAAGTCCTCGCGGCCGAAGAGCATGAGCTCGAACGCCCCTCCAAAAGCTACCCTAAACGCAAGCTGCTCCCCCGATTAGAGGAGGAGGCGTATGAACCTGCATCACCAGCAGACAATACGGCTGACCGACCACCCCATGGTCGCGACAGAGAGGCCCCTAGGCCCTTCACTAGAACCATACCCCGGCATCGCTCGAAAAGCACAAGGCCACAGGGGAACGCTCCGGACTTGCGAGATATATTGGAGGATAAGGCAAGACAATCAAGATCGATCTATGGATCGCGTGGGCGCCCCATGATATGTGACGACAACCGTCGCGCCGGACACATTAAGTCTGGCCGGGCCGAACAAAATAGACAAAGCTCTTTTGAGCTCCGTCGCGATATCGCCCAGTACAGAGGTGCCGCACACGCACTATGCTTCACAGATGAAGTAATGGATCATCAAATCCCCGAAGGGTTTAAACCCATGAACATTGTATCCTACGATGGCACAACATACCCCGTGGTTTGGATCGAAGACTATCTACTTCACATCCACATGGCCCGCGGTGATGATCTTCACGCCATCAAATATCTCCCACTCAAGCTTAAAGGACTAGCCCGGCATTGGCTTGACAGCTTGTCAGCAGAATCAATCGGGAGTTGGGAAGACCTGGAAGCCGCATTCCTAGATAACTTCCATGGCACGTATGTGCGACCACCAGACACTGATGACCTAAGCCACATAATTCAGCATCTAGACGAATCGGCCAGACAATTATGGACACGGTTCTTAACCAAGAAAAACCAAATCATCGACTGTCCGGATGCGGAGGCCCTTGCGGCCTTCAAGCATAACATCCGCGACGAGTGGCTTGCCCGGAACCTGGGACAGGAAAAGCCGAAATCCATGGCAGCCCTCACATCACTCATGACCCGCTTCTGCGCGGGTGAGGACAGCTGGCTAGCACGCAGTAACAACCTCAGCAAAAATTCTGTCAGTCCGGATTTCAAGGACCATAATGGAAGGTCGCGTCGCAACAAAAACAAACGCCGCATTAACGGCGATAATAGTGAAGATACGGCAGTCAATGCCGGATTCAGAGGCTCTAAACCCGGTCAGCATAAAAAGCCATTCAAAAGAACTACTCTGGGTCATTCCAATTTGGACCGAATACTCGACCGCTCGTGCCAGATACACGGCACCCCCGAAAAACCAGCCAACCACACCAACAGGGACTGTTGGGTATTCAAGCAGGCAGGCAAGTTAATTGCCGAAAACAATGACAAGGGGCTGCATAGCAATGATGAGGAAGAGACTCGACCGCCGAACAATAGAGGACAGAAGGGTTTCCGCCCACAGATGCGGACGGTGAACATGATATATGCAACACACATACCCAAAAGGGAGCGGAAACATGCACTGAGGGATGTATACGCGATGGAGCCAGCTTCCCTGAAGTTCAATCCATGGTCCTCCTGCCTGATCACTTTTGATCGGAGGGACCACCCCACCAGCATCCGCCATGGCGGATTCGCCGCATTGGTTTTAGACCCAATCGTCGATGGATTTCACCTCACCAGAGTCCTGATGGACGGCGGCAGCAGCCTGAACCTGCTTTATCACGATATAGTGCGCAAAATGGGCATAAACCCCTCAAGGATTAAACCTACTAAGACAACCTTTAAAGGCATCATACCAGGTGTAGAAGCCAATTGTACAGGCTCAGTTACACTAGAAGTGGTCTTCGGATCTCCGGATAACTTCTGAAGCGAGGAGTTAATCTTCGACATAGTTCCGTTCCGCAGCGGCTATCATGCTCTTCTCGGACGTACCGCGTTTGCAAAGTTCAACGCGGTGCCGCACTACGCATAACTCAAGCTCAAGATGCCAGGCCCTCGAGGAGTCATCACGGTCAACGTAAACATTGAACGCTCTCTCCGAACGGAGGAACATACAGCGGCTCTCGCGGCAGAAGTACAATGCAGCCTCTTAAGGCAATTCTCGAGTCCGGCCGTTAAGCGACCGGACACGGCTAAACGCGCCCGGAGTAACCTACAACAAGACCACCTGGCACGTTCCGAGCACGCGTAGCAGTGCGGCCCCAACCCCAGCCCCTGCAACACGTCAAGACAGGCCCTTTGCGTACACCGTTACGCTCTGAAGATACCATGGGCATGGGGAGATGGGCACGACCACGATAGGCCCAGAATGCGGCTCAACCACACCAGGGGCTCTCAAGTGTGTCATTATTTTTTCTTTTTCCTTTTTAGTTTTACCCACAGGACTCTATTCGTCAGAGGCCCTGTCCGGCAGCAGACCTGCCGAACTCACGATGCAACAACCAGGGAAGGAGAAAGGCTACAATGAATATCCCGGTGGTCTCCATTACGAGCATTAAATCTGTTTTATGCCCCATTCCAAAGCCTACCCCTGGAGGGGGACATGTTTAGCAGTACCATCCCTTGCTTATCGCACCATTTGTATCGTTCTGCACTTACAACAGTTTTTCTTGAATAAGTAATGCAGCACCTCTTTGCCTCCAATTGCATTTCTTTCTTATACATATGTTCATTTATGACATGTTGCATCCGTACATTTTGGTACGGCTAAATACACCAAGGGCTTATGTTTCCCGCATCATGGTGTGATAAGTCCGAACACTTTCACAAGTGTGGCACCCCGAACTTATAGCATTATATGCATCGGCTCCGAATTATGTCTTGGGTCAATAGTTGGGTTTGCCCGGCTCCCATGTTTTGGTACCTTACGTTCCGTTGTATCGGCTAAGGTAGCACTGGGAGAACCACTACGATTGCGCCCCAGTTGAGATGGGCGAGCGCCTCAGTGGGAAAGCTAAAACTGACCGTCATGATGAGGCGAGAGCTGGTCGCTGTTCGAGAGGTTTTTTGCGAGTCCTTAAAGACTTATGCCGCTTAGAGCGAGGAGCCGACTTTGTCCAGCCCAGGCGTGGATAGCGCCCCAAATTCGGCCTTCCGAAGACTAGGGGCTTCGCCGAAATTTAAAATTATAGAATTCTATGGCTAAGTGAGAGTGTTCAAGCATTATAAGTCCGAATGCCTTGTTCGTTGTGTTGAGCGCCTCCCTAGATGGACCCAAATATGGGAACAAGAGTGCTCAAATTTATCCCGAACACCCCAGCACTCGTGGCATGGGGGCTGAAGCCTACGACTTGCCATCTCTCAGATTTGATAAACAGTCGCACGGAAGGTAATATTTTAAATTAAAACGCGTTGCTTAGCACATATGAACTAAGTTTTCAGTGCACAGGATAACAAAATGCGAGTCTACTCAAATATTACATCTTTGGAGCACTCGCCCACAATAGTGTGGGCACCCTTCAGCACACTCTTATAATACATCTCGGGCATGCGATGCTCCTTGCCCTGCGGTGGCGCGTCCGTCACAAGCTTCTGGGCATCCATCTTGCCCCAGTGCACCTTTGCGCGGGCAAGGGCCCGACAGGCACCTTCAATACAGGCGGAGTGCTTGATGACTTCAACCCATGGACACGCATCCACCAGCCACCGCACCAGGCCGAAGTAGCTCCCAGGCATGGCCTCCTTCGGCCACAGCCGAACTATGAGGCCCTTCATGGCCTGTTCGGCCGCCTTGTGGAGCTCGACCAGCTGCTTCAGCTGGTCGCTAAGGGACACCGGATGTCCGGCCTCAGCATACTGAGACCAGAAGACCTTCTCCATCGAGCTCCCCTCCTCGGCCCGGTAGAGCGCGGCAGCATCGGACACGCTGCGAGGAAGATCTGCGAACGCTCCTAGAGAGCTCCGAATTCGGGTAAGCAACAGGTAATTAACACTCACATGCTTACTTTGCATGAAAAATGCCTTACCCGCTGCTATTTTCTTCAACGCCTCGATTTCTTGGAGGGCCTTGTAGGCTTCGGCCTTAGCGGCTTGGGCACTCTCAAGAGTCGTTGCAAGCTCAGACTCTCGAGTCTTCGAGTCACGCTCCAGGCTCTTATGTTTTTTCACGAGATCCTGGAGCTCTTGCTGTACCTCCGCCACCTGCGCCTCCTGCTTCTCTCGCTCGGTGCGCTCCGCGGCCGCATTACGTTCAGCCGCGGCCACCGCCTCCTTCAGGGTAGCCACCTCGTTAGTGGCCCCTGAAATACCCACGTTATCCTTATCATTCTTTTTGCAACCAAAATCCTGTTCTGTAAGGTACAATTTTAATAAGGTCTTACTCACCTTCCTTGTCCTCGAGCTGCTTCTTGGCACGGCCGAGCTCGTTCTCGGATAGCTCGAGGCTTTGCTTCAAAGTATTGACCTCCGCAGTCAGTGCGGCAGAGGTGAGCAGCGCAGCCTGCAATTCCATATTGACATATTTTTTATGACTCCTGCGTATATCTGATTAGATCCTAAGTCTGGCTTTTCTTTCCGAACACCGAACCGAGCATCAGGGGCTACTGTCTATGCGCTACTATTTTACATATATCAAACTTCTTACCTCAAAGCCTGTTAGAGGGCTGCTGCAGGCTTTGGTCATCCTGCTCTTGGCGAGCTGAACCTTCTGAATCACCACACTCATAACGGTGAGGCGTTCCTCTTTGATGGAGGCGCCATTGAGCGCCTCCAGCATGCTATCCGGCGCCTCCGGTTGGACGGAGGCTGCCGGCGTCACGGTCTTGCCCTTCTTACGAAGGGGCCGCCCGCCGGACTCCGGAGCCACTATGGGTTTCGAGGCCGAGTCCGGTGCAAAGTCCGGGAGGTTGTCCTGCGACACCTCCGGGGCCTCCTCCTCTTGGCGGGTCCCTTCCCGGGATCCCACCTCGGCATCATCCGCATCACGGGGGGTGGAGGCGGTCGGAAGAGAATCCATATCCGACGCACCTAAGGACCCGCTCGACGAAGCGGGAAGATCGTCCTTGGGCGGACTGCAGGGTTGTATGCGGCGTTAGAAAGACATTGTGTGGCAAAAAAAGAAAAACCATGAAGTTATTCGGGAGTCCGGATACTTACGATCTCGCTAGGGGCTTGGCCCTTGGAGGCCAGTCCTCGTCGTCGTCACTAGCGTTGGCAGAGAAGTCCGGGGAAAGAGTTTTTCCCTTCTTGGCCCCTTCGGCCTCCCTCGTTGGGGAGGCCTTCCTTTTCCTCCCTCCCCCCGCTGGGGGAGAGGCTTTCTTCTTCTCCCCCTCACCTTTGTGAGAGGAGTCGGCCTTGGAGTCGTCATCCGATAACACCTGAAAACGGGAACTCTTCTGAGTGCCCGTGGCCTTCTGCTTGGCCTTCTTCTCTAGCACCACGTGGGGTGCCGGAGCCAGCAGCCCCGTTACGCGGGCGTCCGCTGGGTCCTCTGGCAATGGGGCCAAACAGATAGTCTGTTCGGCCTTCGTCAGCCAGTCCTGTCGAAGGAAAGGGAGTTTAGATCCCGCATAAAGTCAAACTATGGAAAACAAGCATCCCGTAAAGGACAAAATAGCTTACCTCGTCAGCTGGACGCTGCGAGCTAAATCTGCGATCTTCGGTAGCGGATGCGGGAGCCTCGGCGCCCTTGAACAGCACCTTCCAGACATCTTCGTACATAGTGTCTAAGAGCCCGCTCAAAGTCTGGTGCTGCGCCGGATCGAACTCCCACATGTTGAAGCCCCGTCGTTGGCACGGGAGGATCCGGCAGATGAGCATGACCTGGACTACGTTGACAAGCTTGAGCTTCTTATCCACTAGCTTTTGGACACAGGCTTGGAGTCCGGTCAGCTCCTCCGAATCACCCCAAGTCCGGCCGCTCTCTTTCCAGGAGGTGAGCCATGTGGGGATGACAGATCTGAATTCGGGGGCCGCTGCCCGTTCGGGGTCACGCGGCTCGGTGATGTAGAACCACCCCGATTGCCACCCCTTAATGGTTTCCACGAAAGTGCCCTCAAGCCAAGAAACGTTGGACATCCTTCCCACCATGGCGCCTCCACACTCCGCTTGGCTGCCCTTCACAACCTTCGGCTTGACACTGAAGGTCTTGAGCCACAAGCCGAAGTGGGGCTGGATGCAGAGGAAGGCCTCACACACGACGATAAACGCCGAGATGTTGAGGATGAAATTCGGGGCCAGATCATGGAAATCCAGGCCGTAGTAGAACATGAGCCCCCGGACAAAGGGATGGAGTGGGAAGCCCATTCCGCGGAGGAAATGGGTAAGAAATACTACCCTCTCATGGGGCCTGGGGGTGGGGATGAGCTCTCCCTCGTCGGGGAGCCGATGCACGATGTTGCTGGATAAATATCCGGCGCTGCGCAGCTTCTGGATGTGCCCCTCCATGATGGAGGAAGCCATCCACTTGCCTCCCACTCCGGACATAGTTGGAGAAGGTTGACGTGAGATGTGTGGACTTGGGTACTGGAGCTCGAGTTCGCGGGGATGGATAGGCCAAGGAGGAAGAAGGCGCAGGTATAAGGGTTGGATCTTTATCCCCTTATATGGGCGGACAAAAACATGTGTCCCCACCGGCCTGATAAAACTCGCTTATCCCCCAAGCGCCGCAATCAATGGCGCGGTTGGGTTACCCACGTCCGTATTGATGGGAATCCCAGAATAAGGGGAACACGATCTGTGCTTCGACAGGACATGCCAAGGAAACCACTTCGCTAAACGCGCTGAGGTGGTATAATAAAAACAATACTAGTAAAGGCTTGGTAGTGGTGTGACGTCATGCCACCAAATACGTCAGCAGATTGAACTTGTGTAATATTATTCCCTCTACGGTGGTATGTGGAATTTATTTTGCAGAGCCGGACACTATCCTGGTGTTCACAATCTTCTATAAATTATTCAGAGGAGGAACCCGCCTTGCAATGCCGAAGACAATATGCACGCCGGACTCATCGTCATTGAAGCCTGGTTCAGGGGCTACTGAGGGAGTCCTGGATTAGGGGGTGTCCGGATAGCTGAACTATCATCATCGGCCGGACTCCAAGACTATGAAGATACAAGATTGAAGACTTCGTCCCGTGTCCGGATGGGACTTTCTTTGGCGTGGAAGGCAAGCTTGGCGATACGGATATGTAGATCTCCTACCATTGTAATCGACTCTGTGTAACCCTAGCCCTCTCCGGTGTCTATATAAACCGGATGGCTTTACTCCGTAGGACGAACAACAATCATACCATAGGCTAGCTTCTAGGGTTTAGCCTCCTTGATCTCGTGGTAGATTCACTCTTGTAACACACATCATCAATATTAATCAAGCAGGACGTAGGGTTTTACCTCCATCAAGAGGGCCCGAACCTTGGTAAAACATCGCGTCCCTTGTCTCCTGTTACCATCCGCCTAGATGCACAGTTTGGGACCCCCTACCCGAGATCCGCTGGTTTTGACACCGACATTGGTGCTTTCATTGAGAGTTCCTCTGTGTCGTCAGTGATAGGCTCGATGGCTTCTTCAATCATCAACAACGACGCAGTCCAGGGTGAGACCTTCCTCCCTGGACAGATCTTCGTATTCGGCGGCTTTGCACTGCGGGCCAATTCACTTGGCCATCTGGAGCAGATCGAAAGCTATGCCCCTGGCCGTCAGGTCAGATTTGGAAGTTTGAACTTCACGGTTGACATCCACGGGGACTTGATCTTCGATGGATTAGAGCCACAGCCAAGCACGCCGCACTGTCATGATGGGCATGATTTAGCTCTACAGCCGGATAGTACCCTGGAGGCCGCACTCGAGCCCGCTCCAATCTTTAATTCGGAGCCGGCTGCGCAGATCGAGGACGGGTGGCTAGACACCGCCTCGGGGGCTGCAACCTCTACAGTGATAGAGCCGAACACTGAACTTGTCCATTATGAAGCTCGTGACTCCGAGGTGCCGGACTCGTCGCCGGACTCCTGACCTTGTCTCCTGTTTACCATCCGCCTAGATGCACAGTTCGGGACCCCCTACCCGAGATCCGCCGGTTTTGACACCGACAGTCGTCTCAGGGCCCATTTATTCTCGGGCTCATTTCCAGCAATGGGTTACTTACGGCCTGTTACTGCCATTTTCTGCTTGTGGGCCAAATTCAACCCGTGGTTACAGTCGGCCCATTTGTGGCCCGTTAATACGTTAGGCTGTTTTCATAGCATCATCAAATACGGCCTATTACCGACAGCCCGATATGGTTGGCCCATGAACGGACGATTCCAACTCTAGCCTGTTTATGGCCATAATGCGGTCTGTTATTGGCCCATGTTTGGCCAATCGACCATACGACCCGTATAAGGCCCACTGATGATATGGCCCGTAGAAGGCCCATTGTTTCTACGGCCCATAGAAGGCCCATTGTTTCTACGGCCCGTAGAAGGCCCATTGTTTCTACGGCCCGTAGGAGGCCCAGTGCCACTACAGTAAATATGTAGCCCATGCTTATTGTGGCCTAGTTATAAAAAATAGGTTATTGCGGCCACTAGCAAACCGCGGGAAGAACTGCACTGACTACAAGAAAACAAATAAACAAGACAACAAGGAAATAAATAAGCAAGCAACTTATGCTAGGCTATCATGGCTATTACACATATTACATCCACTAGGCATTAAAGTTCACCACCAGCGCAAATAAACGCGCCGACAAAAGAATATACAAAACTGAGAGCACTTCAGAAGGCAATAGGCCAGGCCAGGTCGGGCCCTCCAAACAGCCGAAGAAGCTGAATAGACCTTAGTTGTGTCAACGGTAGATGCATCACCCGTAGCTGTATGGCATGATGGTGCGCAAGGCAGTCCTCTGACATCTTCATTACATCTTTGACTTCAAGTCAGAGCTGAGCTGAAGAAGTCGAACTGATTGAGGCAGCGTCTGCACAGAGGTTGTCTCACACCTGCTGGTGAGTAGCTTCAACTCACTATTTTCATCAAGACAGGACCTTGGGGTCATCTCACTGTCCTCAAGATGGGTTGGCTCACTATCTTCCCTAGAGTTCTGCTTGGCATAAGAGATACGACTCCGAAAGAGAAACTAGGAGACACGTAACAGGTATCACAATTACATAAGCAAATAAATGGATCTGTTCTACATAAGGAACATGTTTTTACAACTACAATTTGAAACTGGTAGTTGTTGCAAACATCCAATCAGATGTAAATAGCAAAGCAAACAACAGTGGAGGAAGGATGAACTTACAATACATGTAAGGGACATGTTTTTCACAAAGTTTGAAGGCTTGAGAAGGATGAACTTACATTATATGTTAACACGGGCTGGACAAAGCCCTTCTCCATGTTGATGGAAGGATAATTCAATAAATTCCCCAAAGAAAATTCTTCATAAGCATTGCCATTATTCTACATTTTGCAAAGAGTAAATATAGATCAAATAATATTGGAAGAAACAGAGGATAATGAAGCTTAGGTGCAGACTGATGATACATAATCAAATAGCAATTAATTAAGTACAACATTACAAGGCAATAGGGAGAGAGGTACTTACAAGAGCAATGCAGAGCCCAGTATTGTTGTGAGATCGTATGATCCTTTGAGCAAGGAGATTCATCTGAAATTAGTTTTCATACAAGAGAGAAGGCAAGGCAGATGCAAAAATTTAGGAGTTCAAATTTTGAATTGATATCATAGACAATACCTGACGCTGGGCTCTCAGTAGTTCTAATAGGGGTTTGGCCACTGGAGTAGGGGTAAAGTGTGGTATAGTTAGGCCTATATTTTCTGTGGCTGCTGATCTATCTGATTTAACAGGTATCGCTACCTTTTCCAAATACCTAGTTTGTACTCCATAAGGATCTGCACTCACCCTCTTCCTTTTGGACATCTATCAGGAAAGAACAACATTTGACTGGAAAAACATAGTGTGACGACACATGGAATAGGTACAAAAAATGGATAGGTATGGCAGATGCTCATATATGATGCTTAAACTAAGCAGATGGTGTAACAAAGTAGAAGTAATGCAAGAGGTCAGATGCAAAATATGTGCGACCAATACAACCTTGCCAAGTTAGAGCAAGCACCTTGATGTGTGAATAAGACAGGCCATCCTCCACCATGCCAAGTTTGTTTGCCAGTGGATTGTTCCGCAATATTCCTCTCGTGTGCCCATTCTCATGTTCATTTTGATAATGTTCAATATCTGAAATGCATGAAAACATAAAAACAAGTGAGATTTTCTTTGTAATGCAGAAGTGATTCTAATCCAATGCTGCCTCCCTGTAACCCCTTTGTGTTATCTCTGCAATTCTTTTAAGAAATGCCATGCATGCTGTAATTTGGTGTATGCATTAATATAATGTGGCCTACTACTCAAAATATGAGAGCTCCAGAAGTGATGACACTTCGCAGATGACAGATTCAACATATAGTAAAGAAGAACAAGTCGACCTAAACTGACAGATTCAAAATATATTAAGGGAGAACAACTCGACCTGACCAGTCGACTACAAGAGAAGAGGATCATCTTAAAGAAGAGCAGAAGAGTAAGCAGATTGAAGATATTACAAGTCTTGCAATACAATGTCGGTTGGCCACCCATGATGAACCAGAGCTCACAGAGAAATACTATTCTTTCCGGTCTCTCCATATGTGGCTCACATGCATTTCGAAACTAAAGTAGGAACATTTAGCTAACCAATTAAACATCTCTGAGTTTTACTAATATCAGCATAATATCATATATGAATTTGTACAATTAAGCTTGTTTAGCTTGATGGGTGGAGCAGTGCTATTACGACACGAACCACGTAGGCTGATTGTGGTCATCATAAAATGGGGAAACCATAAGCATGGTGAGTACAGTGTTGACCGTGGTAGTGGGATGGAAGATCTGAAGCTGCAAACTGCGCAAAGGGTAGTTAGCAACCGATGTTTGCTTTGAAATAACAACTAATATTTGGTATGGACAAGAAACTACAGTCAACAACTAACAAAGAAATGCAATTCTGCTGTCTCTCTATATGTCACGACATGCATTTGGAAACTCAAGTGGGACCTTTAGCTAACCAATTAAATGTGTCTGTTAAGTAATATTAGTATCATATCACAATCATATTTGAACAACTAATATTTCGAATTCTGATTGTTGTGTTGTTTAGCTTGAATGGTGGAGTAATGCTAGTATGACAGAAAGCACCTATGCAGATCATAGTAGAGTAGATAAAAGGGGAAAACCCTAAGCATCAGGAGAAAAATCAAGAAAGTGGAACTAGCTGGACCAATGGGTGGCGCACATGCTTTTCAAAACGAATATAGGAACATTTGGTGACCAATTAAACGTTCTCTATTTTAGTGATATGAGCGTCATATCAGATTCATATTTTAACATGTAAGCTTTGGGTTGAGCTCTTGAGGAGCAGTGCTAGCATGACACGAAGCACCTACGACGATGGTCGTGAATGTAAAGGGGGGAAACCATAAGCTTGACGAGTATAGTTCCCATGCCATGGCAGATCTGAAGGTGCAAACCGGACAAAGCTACTTCGCAACCAATATTTTCTTTAAACGAGCCGCTACGATTTGGTATGGACAAGAAAAGTACAGTAAACAAATTACGATCTATTTTCCGGGTGAGATCAATAACTTAAGCACATATGGAAGAGTAACACCTCTCTTGCAACGTCGTGTAGGCCTCTGCTGATACGTTGAGGGTCCTGCGGGTGCGATGGCTGTCGGTAGCGGGGAAGCAGACTTTAGACGGCAAACGGCCGGGTCGGGGGATAAATCCTGTTGCCGTGGACGAGTCGGTCGTAGGAGCGGCAATGATAAGGTGGACGACGACACCGATGAAGCGAGAGGACGCAATGAAAGGATCCTTGTCGAGCGCCGTGGATGAGAGACGCCCATCTCTTGCAGTGGACGACGGGGTAGGGCTAGCGGCTCCAGCAAGGTGGAGGATGGGGTGGCGGAAGGAGGAGGCTGGCCGCAGTGGGGAGCTTGTCGTGGCGCCGATAGTTTATGAATGGGGAAATGGAGGGGGGGATCTCAAACTTTGGGACGCGCTTCTCTAAAATGTGGGAAAGTTATGAACTTACCCCCCATTTAAAATTTCGTACATCGCGTCAGTTGGGGATAGGACGGTAATCTCGCATCTCCCAATTTGTCGGTAACTATTTCGGGCAAGGAGAGGGTGTTTTGCCGCCCACGGTTGGTGCCCATGGTGTATGAACAGGGCTGACAGGTAGGGCGGTTGTGTCACGTCTGAGGGAAGTTACACATCTGCCCCTATTTAAAATACTAGCCTACATCGATTTTGGACGAGGAGAGTTTGTTTTGCCGCCCACCGTGTATGAATGGGGAAATGGAGGAAGAGACACATGTCTTTAGGATGAGCTTGAATCAAATGTGTTTTGCCGCCCACGTTTGGCGCCCATCATGTCTGAATGGGCTCAGAGGCTGTCGTGTCACGTCTGATTGAAGTTACTAGTCTACCCCTATCTACAGCAATGTAAATCCGGTCGATAAGGATGTCAAGTGTCAGGGGTAGACAGTAATTTCCATCTCACAAACACTTGCTTCGGGCAACCCACAAATTATAGTGGGTGTTTAGCCGATTCGTTCAAAACTTGGGAGAATTAGCATTCACGTTTGCCCTGGGCCCTGGCAAACTAAATTCAAGTCCAATTTGTATTCGATTACGAATATCCACAGATAATTCTACGTTTTTTATTTATTTCTTCAAAACCACAACAAAGATTTATTCCACCTTTATATATGACTATGATTTAGAAATGCATGATCTTTGAATTCAGTAGGTTGGATACACTCTGAGTCAAACAGTTATTTCATCCAATACAATATGCTCACACAAAAAATAGTTCACCTTATGTCAATCATACAAGTACTGAGGATTACCTCGCCTAAAAAATTCGGATCATTACAACACATGGACAACATAGGGGGTATTGCAAAATAATCCATTCAGAGACTTGACACAACATGCAAGTACAATAATCTAATGACAATTTCAACTAGTATCTAAAGAAGAACCGGGATTACCCTGGGCTTCAGATAGCAGGAACAGCAGGACCTCCTCCGTCTTCAAATGCAATATTCTTACTTCCTCCAATTCTTGGGTTGCTTGCATAATACGTGCCACTAATTCCATAATTTCCAGCCTCAAGATAAAGATTACCTCATTCATGGTAGCCACACTATCTCTTTCTACCTCTAGTAGAGCCTCAAGCACTATAATATTTGTGCTCAGACTGCTCTCCGGCGGTGTTGCCTCTGAACTGCTACCATCTGGTAACATGGATGGCGCACTACTGCCACAAATAGATTATGGGGTTGTACATTGTGTCCTAGTGTGGACGGCATCCTGAAAGGTTTCCACTGGACATAAGTAAGAGATAGTTATCGTATGATCCAGGCAATAAGCTTACATGGTAAACGACATACAAATTATTGCCGAGCATGGAAAGCTATATTTAAATGGTTCGAAGCAGCATCAGCCGAAAAGAAATTAAAATGGTAAGATGAAACTAGGGATGTAAGTGGCAAATAAACGACATCCGCCAGTCCCAACTAGTTAGTTTTTGCTAGCTCCCTAGTTCATTTTCCTCAAAAAACAAATAACTCTTTTGAACTGTCATAGCACTAGTGGACTTTAATCGGGATTAAATGGGACCCAGGTGACATCCCTAGTTGAAAGGGAGTGTACCACCGCTATATCTAAGTTGCCAAGGAATCTAAGAAGTTGAAATAATCTAAGAAAGCACTTAACATTGTGGCCTCATATAAACTACGAAGATAGTCTTGTGATGATGGTGAGAGGAAAAGTTAAGGACTCAAATGAACTAGGCATGCATTTCTTTACGATAGTACAACATGCATTGTTGACATATTGGCCAACTCAGGTATAGCGTAACAACAAACAAGCATTCGAATCAAACAATACAGCAAAGCAGATAACTGAACCATCTGTAATTCGGTAGGATTACTGGTTGAGGGCACAGGCAAAGAAAACAGCCCAGTCGCATTACATTTCACATGTACTAAAACACACTTGCTTACCATATGTTGCTGTGAAGCCTCGCTGCTATTGCAATGTTCTTTAAAGATATTGTTAGCATCCCGTGGTTGCAAATCTAGTTGTTGTAGTTTATTCTGCACCCTTTATTTAGGTAAAATTAATTTTAATCGCATGCACTGGTCCGAATTGATCATCAATGATTCATCTAAACTAATGAAAGGAGGGTGTGTGCATACACGACAATATATCTGCTTCTCTCTATTTTTATGCTTGTTCGAGGTGCCAGCCCCAAAAGAACAAATATTTTGCTTGATGGGGTTGGCAGCTCCATAATTAATAGAATCATCAAATCAGTCATGCAACTTGGGAAGATCAAGAACACACAAACAAGTAATGAACAGAGGCTCGGAGCAGTGATGTAATAGCTAGCATCAGAAAATGTAGGGTAAAACGAACAAAAAGCAGCAGAACCACATGCTAGTTTGCTGATGTGTAATTAAGCATAGAGAACATTAAGTAGTCTGATGGAACCAACAAGTGGCGTTAGAACAACACCATTATCATAAATATAGCATTCAAGAAATAAAATAGTAGGCAGTGATATCTAGGAAGTACAGTAATACTTAGGACAAAAGTAAGCATATTAACTATATATGCACTGGTATGTAATTTAGCACATGTAACATGTTCACTGCCAGAAGTATGGCCCTACAGGTGCAAGAAGAATAATGCGTCTCATGAAAAACTGAATGGTGCCCTGAAGAAATTCAAAGGTGCGGTGCTTATGCTAGGAAAGTGAACGTAGGCGCCGGCCGTTGGATAATAGTACCTGATTCTCGGCGGCGTATGGGTATCATTGTCATACTTGATAGCTAAGGATCGTCGATGGTACTCGTGTTGCGGTTGAGTTTGGGCCGGCTGTCGCCGTCGCTGAAGCGGCTCCAGTGCTATGGTTGCGGCGCCTGTCGACATACAAGAAAGCTCATCTGTGGTAAGTGAACAATTGCACGATAAAGAGAAAAACCAAAGAAGTACAAATAGAAATAACCTGATGAGGCTCTAGTGTCGGTAAAGTAGGGCCGCTGGAGTTGAATATGGCGTCCATGGAGCGGATCCGGTGCAGTGCACGAAGGCTTCGGCGGGCGCGTTGTACAGTGCTTTCGGTGAGGCAGATCTGTTGTGGCGGACGAGGGCTTATATGAAGGGCCAGTGAAGGGGCGGACGAAGGAGTCAGTGAAGGGCCTACACTGTGCTGGACGAGGGCGTTGGTTAAGCAGATCTGGTGTGGTGGACCATGATGGCGGTCAAGGAGATCTGGAGCGGTGAACAAGCCAGTCGCTGAAGCGTCTCCGGTGAAGTGGTGAGTTGGTAGTTGGGGGTTCCAAGGTGCGGAAGGTAGATCCAGCGGGGTGTGAGGTCCACCGCTGCGGCGGAGGACTAGATTCGGCGGCTTGCCGTGGTTGGGGCGGGGTCGGGGTGGGAAAGGGAAGGGGCTTTGGGGATGAATGTTGGGGGAAAAGAGGGGAAAACAATGGAGTTACCAAAGCAGCCCTTTTCCGTTCATGTGGCAGGGGTAAAACAAGAATATCGCAGGACTAAACTTTCGGGTGTGAGATATTTCGATGTGAGCGGGAAGTCTGAAAGCTTTTGGTACCTGAAATTATATTCTGCTCTTGTACAACCGACTATGATATCATCACCGACAATTTGTTTGTTTTGCACGCAAAAAAAGTGCAAGTTTTGAAAATCAATGTCTCCAACTCGAAACTTAGATTGTCCATTCAATTCAAATATGGATCATTGAGCTACAACAAGCAAATACCATCATACGGTCCAATTCAAATGAAATTCCAAATGTGTTTATCCTAAATATGATGACAAAAGCAAAAATGGGTATGTGTATGAATAAAGTCGATGATTATAAAGTTTGAACATGCCCGTATGTGTATATCTCTAGGTTTGATATATGAATTTGAAATCACGAAATCCCGGCTTAAAAATGTACCTTTGTTTAAATGAATTACAAAAGCTAATGATGGAGTAGAATTCCAAAATTCCAATCTTAGGTTTGTAATTCTTGTATATCAAGGTATATCACGCATGTTCAAAAGTATCGTTATCTCATAGTCCAAACTGTGAAACAAATTGATGAACCATGAGTGCACAATATCTCAATTACGCTGAAGTCCCTCAAATACAGACACCTCACACTTTATCTGAAGCCAACCCCCCCTCGTCGCCCCCCACACACATATAGAAGTCGTTCTCTCCCCCAAACACCAACACACGAGCACATTAACACCCCTCTCTCTTCTGAAGTCCAGACCCCAATATAGGTCTCTATCACTTTGTCTCTCGGGAATGCACACATCTCTTCCCCCACTCTCTAGGTCTCTCGACATCTCTCTTTCCCAAGCACACGCACTATGTAGAGTGTGTCTTTCCCATACACACAAAACATTGCCCCCAAACGTCTATCTCCCTAGTTATGTGGTTCTCGCGCACTCACCTCACACACCACCCCCACTGCAAACAAGCACACTTTGTATCCTTGTGCACCACTCTCATCTTTCTATCTCTCCCACATGCGGATCCGCCCCTGCTCCTTCCCTGTATACATATATGTCGTGACTCTTTCCATAGCTCCCTAATGTATCATCGTTCTTGATCTCGCACATTGTTCTCTACACCATCTATTCTAGATCTCTCATGAAGTCCCTATCACACACACGATGACTCGCTTCCCTTGCGTCTCCATACATAGGCCAATTTCGAACAACATCAACATTATCTCCCTATCTATATGCCATTTATGGACACAAATGACCCCTCTCTCCCCCTCTCTTCCTCTCTCTCTCTCTCTCTCTCTCTCTCTCTCTCTCTCGCTCTCACACCCCTCTCCCACACACACACTTGATGTCTCTTCCAAATAGTTTGCTCCCCCCGCCCGCACCCATGCTATCCCGCTACTACACATGTCACACCATTCCCCCTTCCCTTATACTAGGTTTACATCATTAGTGGTCTCTCTACTCCACATACACACACTCCCTCTCACACACAAATGCGTGCACAAACACACACAGACATGCACAAACACCCATTTATCTGGATCCTCATCTCTCCCCATGTCGGCATGTGTATCTCACACACTCACTCTCTAATTATGTATATGTGTCTCCATGTTACACAACACAAAGCCTCATGTACATGTCTCTCTCTATCCTCCACACACATAGACACAAAGAATCTGTTATCATTGCCTCAGTCTCTAGACATATCGCACACACACACTGTCTCTCTCTCTCACACAAACACGCTCAACAAGGGTTTCCCATGAATAACTTACCATCTATTCATCAACAGTCGTGGCAGTACGACGAATGCGAGACGTGAAAAAAATAAATCTACACGTGCTTAGACCACCTAGTATGACTACTAGGAGTAGAGCAAGCCAAAAAGTACACCGCCGTCACCCCGTCCTTATCAGCGACGTGAAAACCTTTGTTTTACACAGTCGAGAAGTCATTGTGCTAAGGCCCCATATGCTGAGGCGTTGAATAGAATGTAGATGCTAGTTTACAGAAACAAGTATCGATAATACGTTTGTATCTCCATACTTATATTTCGTCTCTTATAAAAAACCGAGTTGGTGATGATGGTACACGTGCCATCTTGCAATATAGACCGTCCGATCTATATCTAATGGATGGAAATTAAACTAAAAGATACCCACACCCCTCTCAACAATTGCAGACAAGGCCTTCCCTTGTTCATCCTTATCTCCAATGTCAGGACCCCGATTCCATGCCACACCGATCTAGCATGTAACACCTCATATCACTTTGCGGCCTCATGCACGGTATTCCCACGAGTGTCACCTTACCATGCCCGGGACCGTTTGCGCCTTTTGGCACAGGTATACGATAGTGTCGCTAGCATCCATATGACAAAAGAACCTGGGCTGACATGGCTAGTCATGAACCCAAAGTGGCACTAACTTACAGGGACAGGCATACATGACCCAGCAACGAACATGTCGGTCATCAGCGAGTGAATCAGGGCTGTAGCAACTGGGCTAGCAGGACTCTGGTAAACCAGGCTGTAGCAGGCTAACAGGACTCCGGTAGACACCACGTGACATTTCCCCGAAGGGACAGAGACAGGAACGAAGAAGGACACATGCCGGTCAGCCTAAGTGTTCCGGAGAAGTAGCAAGCTACCAGGGCTCAGTGGAAGCACTAGGAGACATTTCTCGGTAAGAGAGGATACTAAGGATAAACAACTAGATAGTCAGATCCCACACATAGCAATACACATTACACGTACGCATAACATGCAAGTATGTGCTGTACAACATGGCATCACAACATAACTCAACAACTCATATAGATAAGGCTCAAAGAGCCATCATAGCATTATTACAAGCAGGGGTCACATGACCCAACATTCAGAGCAAACAAGCAACAAGCGGAAGCAGTACATGTCTGAGTACAGACATCTACAAATGAAAAGGGCTAAAGAGCCTGACTATCTACAACATCCGATCAAGATCGTAGCTGAGGTACAAGCTACTCGTCGAAGTCCACGAGAACACTAGTAATACCGAAGTCTTCGCTAAAAAAACATACATAAAGCAACATGAGTACAAAGGTACTCAGCAAGACTTACATCAGATCCTATAGTACATGCATTTGTATCAAGAGGGTATTGTGGGGTTTAGTTGCAGCAAGCCACCTTTGACTTAATGGCTATCCTGTTCTACGACTTAGAGAACTTCTTGAGGTGATATGGCGCACACGAGTCCACTAATCACCACACAATACACTACTATGGATTCATCCCCGTCTCCCTACAAGAAGGCCATCCATAGCACTCACACCTTGTCTTGAGCATTTTAGAGTATCCACTTCAAGTTGTCTATGTACCATGTAAGCATCGAAGAAGTCCATAATCGCGGACCCGGCTATTCGAATAGATCATGTTAACCATGCAGGGGTGTACTTCTTCACACACGCTCTCGCCACTTACCGCCATGTACATGACATGTATCTCAGCAACCTTCAAGCGGAAGCCTAGCGAGGGTGTCGGCCACGACCTGACTAACCACACAAGACTCTAGTCCAGGTTTATCGCCTATTCGGGTTCCATCCGCAAGGAGATCCGGCCGGGGTGTCGCTCACGGCCCCAAACGATGTGAGAAGGGTTCCCAAGCCCACTATCTGGGTGCCACTTGGTACACCGTGCCACCTGTGCCTAATCTGTCCCAAGCCCACCCTGCCGGGTGCCACTCGGTAGAAAAATAGCACTACCTACAAACACCAGAAACTAGTTGCGACTCCTGGACACAGATCAAGTCGGTTAATAAGTCGAGAGAGTCAATTAAGGATACCAATGTGTGGTAGTATCGAGTCATTGGACAACATACATAGAACTCAGTGCTTAAGGACAGTTCCAGTGAGACAACCCACCATGTACTCCTACATGGCCTCTCACCGCTACCTTTACCAAATCGTGTTCACACACTTCACTCTCAGCATCAGAACATTTCGTAACACTCCAATTAATTCCCAATGAATCAGACCTGACACAACTCTAAGCAATAGCAGGCATAGCATGGTAAGAACACAACATCGCTCAATCAACTCCTACACATGCTAGTGGGTTTCAACTATTTACTGTGGCAATGACAGGTCATGCAGAGGAATGGGTTCAACTACCGCAGCACAAAGTAGCAGTTGAATCGTTGTTGTCCTAATGCAATAAAAAAGAGCAGGAGAGAGAGAGTATGATTGTATCGAAATGAACAAGGGGGTTTGCTTGCCTGGGAGATCAACAAGGAAGGCACTGCTCCTCAGATAGGTACTCTGGAGCACTCTCCGGAGTAGGACCTATCGAGAAGGAACGGTGTCGACAATCAATACACAAGCATATGCAACAATATGATGCATGAACATGGCATGTAGATGTGATGCTGTTTGAGCTAATGCAATTAGCATTCTGTTTGAATGAAGTCCATTTGAACCAAGGGTTCAAATGCAACTCCAAACTTAACATTTATAAATGCCATTCATATGTTTTCACCTATACAGGAGGTTTAGGTTGGTTTTTCATGCATGAAACTAGTACAAATGGATAGATTGCATTTTCCTGATAATTTTTCATATAGAAATTATTTCAATTTGAGCTACGCTTAAATTTCTATGATTTTTTGAAGTTTAAATCATTTTCTGGAATTTTCCGAGTTATTTGAAATCCAGAAAATGGATAACTGCGTCAGCATGATGACAGCACGACGTCAGCAGGTCAACTGGGGCTGACCAGGGTCAAACCTGACGTGTGGGGTCCACACGTCAGTGTCTCAATTAACTAACAGAGTTAGTTAACTCTAATACTATCCTAACTACAGATTAGTAGGGCAGGGCCCACTGTCAGTGTCTCTAGGGGGGGGGGTAATTAGTTACTAACTAAAGGCCACGTCAGCCCGCTAGAGTTTTGGCTGGTGGCGACCAACAACGCGGAGGCGACTCGCCGAACTTGCGCTACGAGCGGCGGCTGGTCGCGCGGAGACCACCGGGGCGTAGCCCGTCCTCGTCCGCATCCAGGGGAGTTGGCGGGAAGCCGCGGGGGCGCCGGAGCTCGCCGGAGTGAAGCTCGCGGCGGCGGCCGGTGTTCAGTCACGAGCGGGGATGCGGCTATGGTGTGCGAGGGCGAGAACGGAGAGGGAGAGGAGGAGCGGCAGCTCACAACGGTTGCAGAAGGCATCGAAGCGGGCTCGGGGACGGCCGGACGGCGACGTGCGGGCGATGGAGATCCAAATGGCTGGCGGTGAAGACGATGACGGTGATGACGATGGAGGCCGTCCGGAGGTGCGTGGCTCGATGGAGAGGTGCATGACGATGTGGTGGAGCTTCTGAGCTGGTCGGAGAGGCGAGGGAGAGGCGGTGGCTACGGCAACGGCGAACGGCAGCGACGGCAGTGCTCGGGCAGTCACGCAGAGAGAAACCAGGGGAGGGGGAGGAATGAGAGAGAGGGAGATAGGTGCGGGCCGCCGTGGCGATGTCCAGGGAGGCCAGAGCAATGAGGGGGAGAAGTAGGAGGTGGCGGGGAGACGTGGCCACGGCCGGCTGTGGCGCGGCCACACAGCAGCTCCTACTGGCAGGAGCTTGAAGAAGCTCCTGGCAGTTGGGTTGGGCCGCCTGCTGGCTGGGCCAGCCTGTTGGGCCACTAGGCCAGGCCAGGCTGCATAGGGAGGTAACGCCAGGTAGGTTTTTCCCATTTTGTTTTCTTTTCTATTTT
Source organism: Triticum aestivum (assembly GCF_018294505.1). NCBI lineage: Eukaryota > Viridiplantae > Streptophyta > Magnoliopsida > Poales > Poaceae > Triticum > Triticum aestivum. The sequence continues at coordinate 83,177,558 of NC_057795.1, read as the reverse complement.
TCTGACATTTGTGTTGATTTAATAATAATACTAAATCATTATTGTTCCAGAGCTCCTCAACAAATGGCATAATTTTTGGACATATATTATATATATAACAAATATATATCCAATGCAAATAATTATGCGTAATTCCAAATGCCCAAAATAAATACTTATGAGCTCCGAAAAATATTGGTTTGATTTTTATCTCTGTCCAATATTTTCAGAGAGCAACATGAACATTTTCTTGGACCTTTTTGGAGCAATTTTTATCTAGGTCATTTCCAGAGGTGATTCTAAGGGTTTCACAAATCCTCATTTCAAAATTAAATGGAATTTAAACATGATGCACACATGACTAGCTAGCCTCGAGCATACCAGAACTAGGGATGTGACATCCAACAACCTCATTATTGAGCAATTAAGAAAGGAAGCCTCTGGAACAAACTGGCCTGGTGACCGCTTCCGGCGTCGTCAATCCCCATGCGTCCGCTCAGGCCCACCACCAATCACCACCACACCCCACTCCTCTTCACCTTATCTCATATTTCTGGAGATATCATTAGTTTTTACACATGGGATTACTCCCTCATGGGTCAATCACAACTAGTGTTTTATAAAAAAATGCATCTTGATGTTCCGTGCAATGCATGGATCTTGCTAGTACTCCTATAGAAGACTAAGTTGGTGATGATGTTGTGTCTGCCATCCGTCGTTTCTGACCATTACATCTACATCTAATGACTGTGAGGTAAGTTGTTGCCTTTTCTCACCAACATCCCACTTGTCTACCAATTTGCAGAAAAAACTATAACTAGTATCTTAAAACCAACCACATCCCTCCCCGACCTCACCAAAACAGCCCAAGGAATATATTCTAATTGAAATATAATATATCTCTAGTGATATATGTATATCAAAATTAGAATGTTTTGTATCAAGTTTGTGAATAAGTATTATGCTAATTATGATTTGTTGCAATGCACATGAACATTGCTAGGATATCCAACCATGCATTTTTATCTAGTATTCCATAGTTTCGAGTTTTGCATCAAGATATTAGTCACTCATGGTTGATATTTACTTTCAATCATGTACATGTATGCACTATGTAACTAGCCTTGCATATTGGCTTCCAAAGCTTAACTTTCACTCCTACTTACAATATGTAGAGTATTTAACAAAATACTACCACTTTCAACCAGCCCTAGAAAGAATCTATTGTACCAAAAATAGCAAAAACATACTAAAAATTTCTTAATCCACGCCAAAAACTACTACCTAGTACTCCTACCGATTAGGTTCATTTAAACCCATTTATGACAGGGTTGGCCCACACGTCGGTGCTGACGAGGTAGCTTAAACCAACACATTTTGTTTGACCGTTGACACGAGGGACCCACATCTGACCTTCTATCCTGTTATTTCCCCTCAAATCATTATTTTTCCTGAACATTACTTCAAACAGTACTGATGTGTGTTCATCGGTGGCGCCGGTGATGAGCGGGTTGGCCACCGCTCCGCCGAACAGGTCGGACGCCGCACTGGCCTACGCACGGGTTGGCAGGCTGGCCCAAGCATGACTCACGAGTGAGCAAGTCGCCGCGCTGGACTTCGCTCGAGCCAGATGGTTGGCCTTAGCGCGGCGCGCACAAGCAAGCCGCCGCGCTGCCATGCCTATCTAGCTAGCAAACCTTGTAGAAAAGCAGCTGGACAAAGCTATCTTGGCTAGCTAGCGTCCGCGAGCGCCGGACAGAGCTGGCATCCGGGCTGCTGCGACATGGGCTCCGCACTGTCGGATGTTTTGACATCGCCTTCTGCCGATGGTGGTAGCTGCGTCCCATGGCCGAGGATAACTAGGTGGACGGGCCGAAGGTAGGAGGTCACTCGGGGATTTTTGTGCAGACTGTCATGTAGGTCCCATAAGTCATAACGCCCGGTCGAATAGAAGGTGTTGACTTAATGGGCGACATGGGACCTGTCAGAGGTTAGAGTTAGATTCTAACCCTGAGCTAACTCTAACCAAAGTTGTGCTTGGATGGCAGGGTTAGATTGACAACAAATGTATCCAAACAGGGCCATGGGTTGAAACATGCCTATAACGAGACTTTGTAGAGTAGTCATTTCTTGGTAGGGCTGGTTGGTAAGAGCATGTACAATGGTTGACACTACAAAAAAAAGACACATCCATGACATTTTGGGCTGAACGAATTTTTTTTCTGTCATACATATTACACTTCTATGACGATAATTGTGACAAAACCCGGTATCATCATAGATGTGGTGGGCTCCTACTTCTATGACAAAAAATCATGACAAAAAATAGGCTTTTCATCTTGGGCGGGCCGGAGACGCAGCTACATGACATTCTTTGGGCCGTCCGTGACGGATAAAAATGTGGTAGAAGCGAGGGGGAGGAAAAATTCAGGGAGTTGCCGATAACGGTGGGAGGTCGGGGGCCGAGCGATGCGCGTTTCTCTCCTACATGTGCGAGGCATTGGGCTCTAACTGAACCCGAGCGATTGCACTACAGGCTACGCGTTACTGAACTCGAGCGATCGATTGATGGCTGTTAACAGAACCCGATGGAGCGATTCCTTCACTACTACTGCTAACAAAGCCGATCAATTGGATGAACAGTGAGCGTTGCGGTGGGGGGGGTTGGATGAACAGTGAACGGTGGCGTTGCCTCTGGATGAACAGGACCCCGTGGTGTGGAGGGCTGGATGAACAGTAGACGGTGGAGGGGTGGCCGTGGAGGGGTGGTTGAACAGGACCCCGTGGTGTGGAGGGCTAGATGAACAGTAGACGGTGGAGTGGTGCCCAGGGAGGGGTGGTTGAACAGTAGCCGGTGTTGTAGCACGCGGGTGGAGGCTGGACGAACAGGAGCCCGTGGAGGCTAGAGGAGGTCGACGATAGCCCGTGGAGGCTGGAGGAGGTCGACGGTGGAGATGAACAGTATCCCGTGGAGTCCCGTTTTGCCGTACGCCACACCCCTCCTGATGAACAGGACCCCCGTTTCGACCGTAGGGCTCCAACACAAGCCCGTTTAGTCTGTTTTGCGGTACGCCACACCCCTCCCGATCAACAGGACCCCGTTCCGATCGTACGAGGTCCATTTCCTCCGTTTTGCAGTACGCCACACCCCTCCCGATCAATAGGACCCCGTTTTGATCGTAGGAGGTCAGTTTCCTCCGTTTTGCAGTACGCCAGACCCCTCCCGATCAACAGGACCCCGTTCAGAATGTAGGAGGCCGTTTCCTCCGTTCTGCGGTATGACAGGCCTCGTTTCCATCACCTCTTCCGTCCAAGCCCTCCTGATGAACACGACCACTCATTCCATTCCGACCCAGCCAGTTGGCTCCCGATGAACACGACGACGACGCTGTTTCTACGTTCCGACCCAGCCATGTACACAAGCCCTGGCCATACGTATGCGCGAGTAGGCGTTCGAGACCCTGCCCGTATGTACGTATGTGGCCGTATTTTCTTTCTTGCACCCTCGCCGCTGTACGTACGTATACATGATACGTGCGCGCCTCTACTACGACACATGCGCGCCTCTACAACGACCAGTATGTACGTCACGTTCGTGACCAGAATGACAACGCTACGTACACTTCAACCAGGTGGGTTCCGACTGTCAGACACTTCCTTGGCTGCAAATATGTAGCTGGTGGGTCCCAGCAGTCAGGGGGGCGAATCAGTTTTTTGACCGGATGCACTTCCTTGCGTGCGAAGATGTAGCTGGTGGGTCCCAGCAGTCAGGGGGGCGAATCGTTTTTTTGCCCGGACGCACTTCCTTGCGTGCGAAGGTGTCGCTGGTGGGTCGCAGCAGTCAGGGGGGCGAATCGTTTTGTTTTTTGCCCGGACGCACTTCCTTGCGTGCGAAGATGTAGCTGGTGGGTCCCAGCAGTCAGGGGGAAACGTTTTTTTTCGCGAAATACAGTGGCCCGTCCGGTGCATCCCAGCTGTCAGGTGGAGGAATCATTATATTCCGGGTAATAAGGAGGCACTTCCTTGCTGCGGCCGTGGACCCAGCTGTCAGCCTCTCCACATACAATCCATGTCCGATGGAAGTCGTTCCCTGACCATGTTCACCACGCCGTGCTGACAGCACCAGGGAAATGGACGATGGGGAGGCCTAGGAAGGGGACGACGGGGAGCCGGGGAAGACGCGGCAGTGGAAGCCCGCGTGGAGAGGAGTACGAGGGTTCACTGGTTCGGCTGTGGTGTGAGGCTGCCGTCGCCGCAGGGCCTAGCCAGCGGTGGGAATAGTAGGGGGCGGTGAGGCCTCTGCGGTAGCACAGCCGGCCAAGGGAGGCACGAGCATGCGGCACGACCGACGCTGCTTTGGGCGGCTGGAGCAAGAAGACCAGAGTTTGAAGAAGCACTACGGCCGTTGGATGGACATCGTACAGTCACTGGAGCTAGAATCGTTCATATTGACTAAAGTTGACAAAGGCCCCCATCGCAGTCAACTTAGTAGGCCCACAAGTCAGCCTCCCACCATGGTGGGACCCAGCTAGCAAGGGGAGTATTCATTTTTTTGTGCGTAATAAGCAGGCACTTCCAGCAGGTCCGAGCTGACAGCGCGGGGGACGTTTTCTTCACGAAATACGCTGGTCCATCCGATGGGTCCCAGCTGTCAGGGGGAAACATTTTTTCAAGAAATAAGGTGGCCCGTCCGGTGGGTCCCTGCTGTCAGGTGGAGGAATAATTATTTTGCGCGTAATAAGGAGGCACTTTCTTGCGGCCGCCTGGACCCAGCTGTCATCCTCTCCACGTATAATACTCTTCCGATGGAAGTCGGTCGTTGACCACGTTGATCACGCCGCGCCAAGAGCACCAGGGCAGTGGTCTGGACGACGGCGTGGCCTAGGAAGGGGATGACGCGGAGCCAGGGAAGACGCAGCAGTGGTAGCCCACGCGAAGAGGAGTACGAGGGTTCACTGGTTCGGCTACGGCGTGAGGCTGCTATCGCCGCAGAATAACATGGGGTGTGTGTGAGTAGAGGGATACCTTGGGCCAGCGGTGGGAGTAGTAGGGGGCGGTGAGGCTTCCACGACATCACAACCGGCCACGAGAGGCAGGAGCACGCGACACGACTCACGCTGCTTTGGGCGGCTGGAGCAAGAAGACCAGAGGTTGAAGAAGCACTATGGCCGTTGGATGGATATCGTACGGTCACTGGAGCTAGAATCGTTCATATTGACTAAGTTGACAAAGCTCTCCGTCCCCGTCAACTTAGTTGGCCCACAAGTCATCCTCCCACTATGGTGGGTCCCATCTAGAAGGGTGGGTATTCATTTTTTTGTGCGTAATAAGGAGGCACTTCCTTGCGTGTGAAGATATAGCTGGTGGATCCGACATGTCAGCGGGGGGAACGTCTTTTTCACGAAATATAGAGGCCCTTCCGGTGGGTCCCAGCTATCAGGTGGAGGAATCATTATTTTTTGCATACAGTCCATGACCGATGGATGTCGTTCGTTGACCACGTTGACCAGGCCGCGCCGAGAGCACCATGGCGGTGGACGACGGTGAGGCCTAGGAAGGGAACGACATGGAGCCGGGGAAGACTCGACAATGGTTGCCCACGCGGTGGGGAGTATGAGGGTTTACTGGTCCGGCTGCCGTCGCCGGAAAATAACAGGAGGTGTGGGTGAGTAGAGGAATGGCCTGGCCAGCAATGAAGTAGGGTGGGGCGGTGTGGTCTGTGCGGCAGCACAGCCGGCCACGGGAGGCGGGAGCAGGCAGTCCCACCGGAGCTGGTTTGGGCGCTGGAGCAAGAAGATCAGATATTGAAGAAGCAGCACGGCCGTTGGATTAACATCCAACGGTCACTGCTGCTAGAATCGTTTGTGGACTAAGTTGACAAAGCCAAAGTACACGTCAACCTAGTAGACCCACAGGCCAGCCTCCAAATCTGTCCCAAACAGCATACAACCCGTAATTTCTAGCCAGATTCAAATTAATTTTAAATCTAAATATACCTTAATTTAAATTCAATGAAATTTTACCCGCACAAAAACAATGAAATTTAAAATATCAAAATCTAAAAGAAAACAATATTTGGGAACTAATTACCTGTTTGTTGTATTTTTTTAATTTTACAACCCATTTATTATTACTTATAGCCCATTTCTTATTACTTATAGCCCATTTCTTATTACTTATAGCCCATTTATTATTACTTATAGCCCATTTTCTGGGCAAAATGCATCCCTCCTCGTCTTGAAAGATTTCCGGCCGAGCAGGGCGTAGAAAAGCAAGTAGGCCTATGTTGGTTATTCTGCAAAAAACAAAATAGCTGGCTAGCCATTTTTTAGAAAGGAAAAAAACAAACTGGGCTGGTCATGTGCTAAACATATGAAATAAAAGCCTAGGCTAGATGGGCCAAGGGTCCCGCACAACCAAGTTGATACCCTTCTCCGTCCCAAAAAAACAAAATTACTGCGGGCGCTGCTGGGTCCCTACTGTCATCCTCACCATGTACAGTCATCTCCTGTAGCTGACCATGTTGACAACACCGGAGGTGGCGCCGCAGCGAGCGAACCAAGGCGGAGGACGATGGCGAGGCCTCGGACGAGAACGAACAGGAGCCGGGGAAGATCACAGCCAGCCGTGGGAGGCGGGAGCAGGCGGTCCCGCTGGCACTGGTTTGGCTTTGGCAGCTCGAGGAAGAAGAGACTGAAGAAACGCGACAGACATTGAATATCAATCGAACGGTCAAGGTTGGCACAATCGTTTTTTGACTAAGCGGACACCAAGTAGCATACTTTTTATATATAGGAAGAATACTGCAAGGAAAATGCGGTCGTCTGCCGTCCTCCTCACAGGGAACGTTTGCCACATAAGTGACTAGCACCCTTCGTTTTCAACCGAGAGGTCTTGGGTTCAAGTCTGAGGAACTCTCAATTTTTTCGTCCTTCCTTCCTCGCAAAAGAAAGGGAAAGAAAATCAAAGACTTGGGAAGGCGTACAGAACAAGCTAGTGTACCAGTAAAGAGACGTTGCTGAGTTTTAGAAAAAAGAAAGAGGTGCTCCTGTAGCTGGTTCGAATCCAAACCTAGACTATGACTATATATGGTGCTATGCTACTCTGCAAGTAATGAAACGGACATATCCAACGTTCGCTTCTCCTCTTCTCTACTTACTCTGCCTAGCATCAGAAGCTCTGGCCGCAGCTACCATGTCCGCTAGCTGCTCGTCCACCTGCTCTTCAGCAGGCAACAACCAGATATGCGCCAAGTCGCCACCTGTACCAACGCCTGTGGGTCTCATCACACCCCCGCCGGCACACGCACCGCAGCCGATTGCTCATCGCAACCCGCTGCCATTGGTGTGGTGCCACTGCTGCAAATCATGCAGAGTCATCCGTCGCGTCTCAACCACAATCCGCAACCCTGGCCGAGTCTTCTACAAATGCCCGAATCATGGGGTAATAATATGTTTAAGTGTTGTTCTGCTGCTTTCAGTTGCTGATTTTTTTAATAGTTTGGTTGATGATCTTCCAATTTGATTCGTGCAGAAAAGGGAAGATTCGTGTGATTTGTATTTCTGGGAAGTTGCTGATGTGGGGGAATGCAACTACGCTGATTATTTGGTTAGCCGAGGAATCCCAATACCAGCAGGTTGGGGTGTTGGACAAGTAACTGAAGGAACGACAGAAGAGGAAGATGCAGAGCAGAAGGTTAAAGATGCAGTTCCTCTGATCATGGCCAAGCAACAGCTGTTGAGCGGCCTTGACAGCAATGAGGAGATGAAAGAGCTTGTGAAGATCATGGGCAAAATCGATGTGCTCTGTAGGATGATTGTCTCTTTATTTGCAGTGTATGTAGCACTCGTGATGTATTCAGTGGCTACAACAGGAGCACTTTGCTGAAACTAGTAATGAATGAAACCTGTGCAGCAGGCTGGGCGTAGTCTTGTGAACATCTAATGATTTCTATTAATGGAAATCAGGGGGTATCCCCTTTTGCTCATAAAAATAAATAGATAGCAGAGGCCCTGTCGAGTCAGCTTTGTTCTCATTCGAAGACGTCGAGCAAATTGCAGTCCAACAGCAAACTATGTCATCAAATTCAAGTTTCACAACCAAATATGAGTACAACTAAACAACGATGTCATCATGTTTTAGTTGTCATACAATCACCAAACACAAATCAGCATACATAACAAGTGATGTTCTCACAGAAAAATACTAAACAACATGTTCATCATGTTTCAGTTGTCGTAGCAAACACAATTTCACATAGTAGAAAAAAACGTCTTCTGACAGGAAAATACGACAAAAGCAATGTAATCATCATCCGCAACAACAGCGTCAACATCTTCGCCATGTGTATCAGTCTGAATCGTAATTCCCCACAGTGTCATCTTCTTCTTCGTCCTCAACATCCTCGAACGTTGGCTTCTTCTTGATCAACTCTTGTATGTCCACAGCACGACAGGCAATCTTTTCGCCGGCGTCATTGACGTGATGGTTCTCAAAGATATTAGGAACATCTGTGTTATCTTGTACATCAGGAGCAATGTAGGCATCATCTTGTTGTGCAACTTCATTAAACGAATTCCTCCGCTCAAACCTTTGCAATACTCTCCAGTCATCGCTACGTGCAAATGTGTCTTCCAAGAAAAATATTTGTGTTGCTTGATTTGCCAAAATAAAAGGCTCGTTGGTCTGGTACGCCGCCTTGACATTGATGGATTTGAAATAATCATCAGCTCTGGGTTTTGCATTCCTGGAAAACAGGTTATAACAACGACAGCACGACAGAACCACACACCGATGATCCTCGAAACTTGAGATATACTGCAACTGAACAATGTCTGTTATGTTAGCATACATTTCAGTTGCCACTTTGTCATACATATCCGTGCTCATGATGGCACTGTTTTGTGTCTTCCTGCCTTCATCTCGTGCAAGGGTGTTTTATCGCACATCTCCAACAACACAAGATTCATAATGTCATACCCGAGTATCAGGACCCATTGCTAGTGAGTAAAGGGCATCATCAACTGCCTGCCCATCCTCCCGCATCTTCTTAACCTATGGTTAGAAAATAAACAATCTGATCATCTTATGTACTCAATATATTAAAAAAACTGACAGTGCACTTCAAAAGCTTACATGGTTCTTGAACCATTTCGCAAATCCTGCCATAAGCAGTTTGTCAATGTTTCTTGGATTTTGCGGCAGTAACTCCTCTTTGTAGATGCTGCACAACATAGTGATCGCGTCAAACATCTAAATATATAAGAACGTGCTGCAAGTTTAGTAGATTATGATGTATAAGCTGCAGTACTGCACTTACTTGATATAAGGTAGTATCTCAGGACAGTTATTCAACACATACCAAACCATTTTGTCCAAATCTTTAGGTTTGTCCTCTTGTTGACTCTGCCCTGTAACTCGAACAGAATAATCGAAAACATTGAGCCCGGGATTGTCTTCACCCACCTCTTTGCTAAGATGATCAGCTGTTTCAATGTATTTTGAGCAGAATGTCAACGCTTCTGTAGCAATGTAGGCCTCTGCAATGGAACCTTCGGGTCTAGCTCTGTTCCTAAGATAGCCCTTCAAAGTGCCTAGCCGCCTTTCCATAGGGTAGATCCAGCCATACTGTACTGGACCTCTAAGTAGTGCCTAATTAGGTAGATGAACAGCCAAATGCACCATCACATCAAAGAAGGCAGGAGGATATATCTTCTCAAGGTCACATAGGATAGTTGGTATCTTGTCTCTAAGACGCTCCAAAGCATCTATCCTGATATTTCTACTGCAGAGTTCCCTGAAGAATTGTCCCAACTCTGCAACTGCTGTGTATAAGTCAGGGCGGCCCAATCCTCTAAGGATAACTGGTAAAACCCTTTGAAGTAGGACGTGGCAGTCATGAGTTTTCAACCCTTGTACCTTGTTTCCATCTGCACTGACTCTCCTTTCAGGGTTGGAAGCAAATCCATGTGGGAATCTCACACGTGACAGGACCTCACAGAATTCTTTTCTTTTTACTTTGTCCAAGACGTACACAGCTGGTGCCATATCCCGTGGTTTACCTTCATCTTGCACCTGCAAATCCTTTCTGATACCCAGGTGTGTCAAATCAATCCTAGATTTTAAGGTATCTTTCGTCCTGCCTTCAATGTTAAGAAGTGTGCCGATAATGCTGTCAGATATATTTTTCTTGATGTGCATCACATCAAGATTATGCCGCAGATCCAAATCTTTCCAATACTCCAAGTCCCACAAAGTGGACTTGCGGGTAAACAATGATCTCTCTTCTACCATGCCATGCTTCCTTTTCCCGCTACCATTACCAGGATGGTTTCCTGGTGTAATATGCCTGACCTTCTCTAATTCCACTTGCAACTCATCGGCGGTGAGCCTCTCTGGCGCATCACGGTTTTCATGCTTTGCATTGAACACATGTCTTCGGTATTTTCTAGGATGCGGCTTGTCCTTGGCAAGGAAATTGCGGTGTCCAATGTAACAGATCTTGCTAAGTATTGTGTATGACAGCGGATTCCTGTCACAGCGAACACATGCATTGTAACCATGTGTCGTTTGCCCTGACGTAGTGCCCAAAGCCGGAAAATCATGGATGCACCAAATTACTGTTGGGGAACGTTGCATAAAATAAAAAAATTCCTACGTTCACCAAGATCAATCTATGTGTTCATATAGCATCGAGAGAGGGGAGTGCATCTACATACCCTTGTAGATCGCGAGCGGAAGCGTTCAAGAGAACGAGGTTGAGGGAGTCGTACTCGTCGTGATCCAAATCACCGGAGATCCTAGCGCCGAATGGACGACACCTCCGCGTTCAACACACGTACGGTCAGCGAGACGTCTCCTCCTTCTTGATTCAGCAAGGGGGAAGGAGAGGTTGATGAAGATCCAGTAGCACGACGGTGTGGTGGTGGATGCAGCAGAGATCCCGGCAGGGCTTCGCCAAGCGTCTGCGGGAGGGAGAGGTGTAGCAAGGGGGAAGGGAGGCGCCAAGTGTAAGGGTGCGGCTGTCCTCCCTCCCCCCTCTACATATAGTGTCCCCAAGGGGGGCGCCGGCCCTAGGAGATGGTATCTCCTAGGGGGGGCGGTGGCGAAGGGGGGTGCCTTGCCCCCCAAGGCAAGTGGAGGCGCCCCCTCCCCTAGGGTTCCCAACCCTAGGCGCAGGTGGGGGCCAAGGGGGGGCGCACCAGCCCACTAGGGGCTGGTTTCCCTCCCACTTCAGCCCATGGGGCCCTCCGAGATAGGTGGCCCCACCCGGTGGACCCCCGGGACCCTTTCGGTGGTCCCGGTACAATACTAGTGACCCCCGAAACTTTCCCGATGGCCGAAACTCGACTTCCCATATATAATTCTTTACCTCCGGACCATTCCGGAACTCCTCGTGACGTCCGGGGTCTCATCCTGGACTCCGAACAACTTTCGGTTTGCTCCATACTAATATCTCTACAAATCTAGCGTCACTAAACCTTAAGTGTGTAGACCCTACGGGTTCGGGAGACACGCAGACATGACCGAGACGGCTCTCCGGCCAATAACCAACAGCGGGATCTGGATACCATGTTGGCTCCCACATGCTCCTCGATGATCTCATCGGATGAACCACGATGTCGAGGATTGAAGCAACCCCGTATACAATTCCCTTTGTTAATCGGTATGTTACTTGCCCGAGATTCGATCGTCGGTATCCCAATACCTCGTTCAATCTCGTTACCGGCAAGTCACTTTACTCGTACCGTAATGCATGATCCTGTGACCAGACACTTGGTCACTTTGAGCTCATTATGATGATGCATTACCGAGTGGGCCTAGAGATACCTCTCCGTCATACGGAGTGACAAATCCCAGTCTCGATCCGTGTCAACCCAACAGACACTTTTGGAGATACCCGTAGTATACCTTTATAGTCACCCAGTTACGTTGTGAAGTTTGGTATACCCAAAGCACTCCTACGGTATCCGGAAGTTACACGATCTCATGGTCTAAGGAAAAGATACTTGACATTGGAAAAGCTCTAGCAAACGAAATACATGATCTAGTGCCATGCTTAGGATTGGGTCTTGTCCATCACATCATTCTCCTAATGATGTGATCTCATTATCAATGACATCCAATGTCCATTGTCAGGAAACCATGACTATCTGTTGATCAACGAGCTAGTCAACTAGAGGCTCACTAGGGACATGTTGTGGTCTATGTATTCACACGTCTATTACGATTTCCAGATAATACAATTATAGCATGAATAAAAGACAATTATCATGAACAAGGAAATATAATAATAATCCTTTTATTATTGCCTCTAGGGCATATTTCCAAGAGTCTCCCACTTGCACTAGAGTCAATAATCTAGTTACATTGTGATGAATCGAACACCCATAGAGTTCTGGTGTTGATCATGTTTTGCTCGCGGAAGAGGTTTAGTCAACGGATCCGCGACATTCAGATCCGTATGTACTTTGCAAATATCTATGTCTCCATCTTGAACATTTTCACGGATGGAGTTGAAACGACGCTTGATGTGCCTGGTCTCTTGTGAAACCTGGGCTCCTTGGCAAGGGCAATAGCTCCAGTGTTGTCACAGAAGAGAGTCATCGGCCCTGACGCATTGGGTATGACTCCTAGGTCGGTGATGAACTCCTTCATCCATATTGCTTCATGCGCTGCCTCCGAGGCTGCCATGTACTCCGCATCACATGTAGATCCCGCCACGACGCTCTGCTTGCAACTGCACCAGCTTACTGCTCCACGATTCAACATATACACGTATCCGGTTTGTGACTTAGAGTCATCCAGGTCTATGTCGAAGCTAGCATCAACGTAACCCTTTACGATGAGCTCTTCGTCACCTCCATAAACGAGAAACATGTCCTTTGTCCTTTTCAGGTACTTTAGGATGTTCTTGACCGCTGTCCAGTGTTCCTTGCCGGGATTACTTTGGTACTTTCCTACCAAACTTACGGCAAGGTTTACATCAGGTCTGGTGCACAGCATGGCATACATAATAGATCCTATGGCTGAGGCATAGGGGATGACACTCATCTCTTCTATATCTTCTGCCGTGGTCGGGCATTGAGCCGAGCTCAATCTCACACCTTGCAATACAGGCAAGAACCCTTTCTTGGACTGATCCATATTGAACTTCTTCAATATCTTATCAAGGTATGTGCTTTGTGAAAGACCTATGAGGCGTCTTGATCTATCCCTATAGATCTTGATGCCTAATATGTAAGTAGCTTCTCCAAGGTCCTTCATTCAAAAACACTTATTCAAGTAGGCCTTAATGTTGTCCAAAAGTTCTATATCATTTCCCATAAAAAGTATGTCATCTACATATAATACGAGAAATGCTACAGAGCTCCCACTCACTTTCTTGTAAACGCAGGCTTCTCCATAAGTCTGCATAAACCCAAACGCTTTGATCATCTCATCAAAGCGAATGTTCCAACTCCGAGATGCTTGCACCAGCCCATAAATGGATCGCTGGAGCTTGCACACCTTGTTAGCATTCTTAGGATCGACAAAACCTTCCGGCTGCATCATATACAGTTCTTCCTTAAGATAGCCATTAAGATAGCCCGCCATCGCTTCTTCATAGTTTGAAGGTTCACCGTTGTCAAACAACATGATTTCCAGGACAGGGTTGCCATACCACTCTGGTGTGGAACGTGTCCTTGTGTACCTATGAAGTTCAGTAGCAACTTGATCCGAAGTACCTTGATCATCATCATTAATTTCCTCTCCAGTCGGTGTAGGCACCACAGGAACATTTTCCTAAGCTGCACTACTTTCCGTATCAAGAGGTAGTACTTCATCGAGTTCTACTTTCCTCCCACTTACTCCTTTCGAGAGAAACTCTTTTTCCAGAAAGGATCTGTTCTTGGCAACAAAGATCTTGCCTTCGGATCTTAAGTAGAAGGTATACCCAATGGTTTCCTTATAGTATCCTATGAAGACGCATTTTTCCGACTTGGGTTCGAGATTTTCAGGTTGAAGTTTCTTGACATAAGCATCACATCCCCAAACTTTCAGAAATGACAGCTTAGGTTTCTTCCCAAACCATAATTCATACGGTGTCGTCTCAACAGATTTAGACGGAGCCCTATTTAAAGTGAATGTAGCTGTCTCTAGAGCGTATCCCCAAAATGATAGCGGTAAATTTGTAAGAGACATCATAGATCGCACCATATCCAATAGAGTGCGATTACGACATTTGGACACACCGTTACGCTGAGGTGTTCCAGGCGGCGTGAGTTGTGAAACGATTCCACATTTCCTTAAGTGCGTGCCAAATTCATGACTTAAATATTCTCCTCCACGATCTGATCGTAAGAACTTTATCTTTTGGTCACATTGATTCTCTACCTTATTCTGAAATTCCTTGAACTTTTCGAAGGTCTCAGACTTGTATTTCATCAAGTAGACATATACATATCTACTCAAGTCATCAGTGAGAGTGAGAACATAACGATATCCTCCGCAAGCCTCAACTCTCATTGGACCGCACACATCGGTACGTATGATTTCCAATAAGTTGGTTGCTCGCTCCATTGTTCCGGAGAACGGAGTCTTGGTCATTTTGCCCATGAGGCATGGTTCGCATGTGTCAAATGATTCATAATCGAGAGACTCTAAAAGTCCATCAGCATGGAGCTTCTTCATGCGCTTAACACCAATCTGACCAAGGCGGCAGTGCCACAAGTATGTGGGACTATCGTTATCAACTTTACATCTTTTGGTATTCACACTATGAATATGTGTAACATTACGTTCGAGATTCATTAAGAATAAACCATTGACCATCAGGGCATGACCATAAAACATATCTCTCATATAAATAGAACAACCATTATTCTCGGATTTAAATGAGTAGCCATCTCGTATTAAACGAGATCCAGATACAATGTTCATGCTCAAACTTGGCACTAAATAACAATTATTGAGGTTTAAAACTAATCCCATAGGTAAATGTAGTGGTAGCGTGCCGACGGCGATCACATCGACCTTGGAACCATTCCCGATGCGC
Source organism: Triticum aestivum (assembly GCF_018294505.1). NCBI lineage: Eukaryota > Viridiplantae > Streptophyta > Magnoliopsida > Poales > Poaceae > Triticum > Triticum aestivum. Next base: position 83,162,542 of record NC_057795.1, on the reverse strand, counting down.
ATCGTCACCTCGTCCTTCGCCAGTCTCCGCTTATTCCGAAGCTCCTGCTTTGAGTTACAAATATGAGCAACGGCACCGGTATCAAATAACCAGGAGCTACTACGAGCACTGGTAAGGTAGACATCAATTACAAGTATGTCACATATACCTTTAGTGTTGCCGGCCTTCTTGTCCGCTAAGTATTTGGGGCAGTTCCGCTTCCAATGACCCTTCCCTTTGCAATAAAAGCACTCAGTCTCAGGCTTGGGTCCATTCTTTGACTTCTTCCCGGCAACTAGCTTACCGGGCACGGCAACATCCTTGCCGTCCTTCTTGAAGTTCTTCTTACGCTTGCCTTTCTTGAACTTGGTGGTTTTATTGACCATCAACACTTGATGTTCCTTTTTGATTTGTACCTCTACTGACTTCAACATTGAAAATACTTCAGGAATAGTTTTCACCATCCCCTGCATATTGTAGTTCATCACAAAGCTCTTGTAGCTCGGTGGGAGCGACTAAAGGATTCTGTCAATGACCGCCTCGTCTGGGAGGTTAATGTCCAGCTAGAACAGGCGGTTGTGCAACCCAGACATTTTGAGTATGTGCTCACTGACAGAACTATTTTCCTCCATCTTACAACTATAGAACTTGTCGAAGACTTCATATCTCTTGACCCGGGCGTGAGCTTGGAAAACCATTTTCAGCTCCTCGAACATCTCATATGCTCCATGTTGCTCAAAACGCTTTTGGATCCCCGGTTCTAAGCTGTAAAGCATGCCGCACTGAACGAGGGAGTAATCATCAGCACGTGACTGCCAGGTGTTCATAACGTCTTGGTTCTCTGGGATGGGTGCTTCACCTGGAGGTCCTTCTAGGACATATGCTTTCTTGGCAGCTATGAGGATGGTCCTCAGGTTCCGGACCCAGTCCGTATAGTTGCTGCCATCATCTTTCAGCTTGGTTTTCTCTAGGAACGCGTTGAAGTTCATGTTGACATGAGTGTTGGCCATTTGATCGACAAGACATTTTGCAAAGATTTTACACTAAGTTCATGATAATTAAGTTCATCTAATCAAATTATTTAATGAACTCCCACTCAGATTAGACATCCCTCTAGTCATCTAAGTGTTACATGATCCGAGTCGACTAGGCCGTGTCCGATCATCACGTGAGACGGACTAGTCATCATCGGTGAACATCTCCATGTTGATCGTATCTTTCATACGACTCATGTTTGACCTTTCGGTCTCTTGTGTTCCGAGGCCATGTCTGTACATGCTAGGCTCGTCAAGTTAACCTAAATGTTTTGCATGTGTAAATCTGTCTTACACCCGTTCTATGTGAACGTTAGAATCTATCACAACCGATCATCACGTGGTGCTTCGAAACAACGAACTGTCGCAACGACGCATAGTTAGGGGGAACCCTTTCTTGAAATTATTATGAGGGATCATCTTATTTACTACCGTCATTCTAAGTAAACAAGATGCAAAAACATGATAAACATCACATGCAATCAAATAGTAGTGACATGATATGTCCAATATCATATAGCTCCTTTGATCTCCATCTTCGGGGCTCCATGATCATCTTCGTCACCGGCATGACACCATGATCTCCATCATCATGATCTCCATCATTGTGTCTCCATGAAGTTGCTCGCCAACTATTACTTCTACTACTATAGCTAACGGTTTAGCAATAACGTAAAGTAATTACATGGCATTAAATCATTGACACGCAGGTCATACAATAATTAAGACAACTCCTATGGATCCTGCTGGTTGTCATACTCATCGACATGCAAGTCGTGATTCCTATTACAAGAACATGATCTCATACATCACAATATATCGTTCATCATTCATCACAACTTTTGGCCATATCACATCACAAAGCAATTGCTGCAAAAATAAGTTAGACGTCCTCTAATTGTTGTTGTATCATTTACGTGGCTGCAATAGGGTTCTAGCATGAATGTTTTCTTACCTACGAAAAAGCCACAACGTGATTTGTCAACTTCTATTTACCCTTCATAAGGACCCTTTTCATCGAATCCGCTCCAACTAAAGTGGGAGAGACAGACACCCGCTAGCCACCTTATGCAACTAGTGCATGTCAGTCGGTGGAACCTGTCTCACGCTAGCGTACGTGTAAGGTTGGTCCGGGCTGCTTCATCCCACAATACCACTGAAGCAAAATAAAACTAGTGGTGGCAAGAAAGTTGACAACATCTACGCCCACAATAGATTTGTGTTCTACTCGTGCAAAGAGAACTACGCATAGACCTAGCTCATGATGCCACTGTTGGGGAACGTTGCATAAAATAAAAAAATTCCAATGTTCACCAAGATCAATATATGAGTTTATATAGCAACGAGAGAGGGGAGTGCATCTACATACCCTTGTAGATCGCGAGCGGAAGCGTTCAAGAGAACGAGGTTGAGGGAGTCGTACTCGTCGTGATCCAAATCACCGGAGATCCTAGCGCCGAACGGACGGCACCTCCGCATTCAACACACGTACGGTCAGCGAGACGTCTCCTCCTTCTTGATCCAACAAGGGGGAAGGAGAGGTTGATGAAGATCCAGCAGCACGACAGCGTGGTGGTGGATGCAACAGAGATCCCGGCAGGGCTTCGCCAATCGTCTGCGGGAGGGAGAGGTGTAGCAAGGGGGGAGGCAGGCGCCAAGTGCAAGGGTGCGGCTGCCCTCCCTCCCGCCTCTATATATAGGGTCCCCAGGGGGGGCGCCGGCCCTAGGAGATGGGATCTCCTAGGGGGGAGGCAGCCAAGGGGGGTGCCTTGTCCCCCAAGGCAAGTGGAGGCGCCCCCTCCCCTAGGGTTCCCAACCCTAGGCGCAAGCGGGGGTCCCAAGGGGGGCGCACCAGCCCACTAGGGGCTGGTTCCCCTCCCACTTCAGCCCATGGGGCCCTCCGGGATAGGTGGCCCCACCCGGTGGACCACCGGGACCCTATCGGTGGTCCCGGTACAATACCGGTGACCCCCGAAACTTTCCCCATGGCCGAAACTCGACTTCACATATATAATTCTTTACTTCTGACCATTCCGGAACTCCTCGTGACGTCCGGGATCTCATCCGGGACTCCGAACAACTTTTGCTTTGCTGCATACTAATATCTCTACAACCCTAGCGTCACCGAACCTTAAGTGTGTAGACCCTACGGGTTCGGGAGACACGCAGACATGACCGAGACGGCTCTCCGGCCAATAACCAACAGCTGGATCTGGATACCCATGTTGGCTCCCACATGCTCCTCGACGATCTCATCGGATGAACCACGATGTCGAGGATTCAAGCAACCCCGTATACAATTCCCTTTGTCAATCGGTATGTTACTTGCCTGAGATTCGATCGTCGGTATCCCAATACCTCGTTCAATCTCGTTACCGGCAAGTCACTTTACTCGTACCATAATGCATGATCCCGTGACCAGACACTTGGTCACTTTGAGCTCATTATGATGATGCATTACCGAGTGGGCCCAGAGATACCTCTCCGTCATACGGAGTGACAAATCCTAGTATCGATCCGTGTGAACCCAACAGACACTTTTGGAGATACCCGTAGTATACCTTTATAGTCACCCAGTTACGTTGTGACGTTTGGTACACCCAAAGCACTCCTACGGTATCCAGGAGTTAAATGATCTCATGGTCTAAGGAAAAGATACTTGACATTGGAAAACCTCTAGCAAACGAACTACACGATCTAGTGCTATGCTTAGGATTGGGTGTTTTCCATCACATCATTCTCCTAATGATGTGATCTCGTTATCAATGACATCCAATGTCCATAGTCAGGAAACCATGACTATCTGTTGATCAATGAGCTAGTCAGCTAGAGGCTCACTAGGGACATGTTGTGGTCTATGTATTCACACGTGTATTACGATTTCTGGATAATACAATTATAGCATGAATAAAAGACAATTATCATGAACAAGGAAATATAATCATATTTCCAACAATTACAACAACACGCAGAAAGAAATCAGCTGGTGGGCTGCTATATAGGTCTCAAGTGAGAACACCCTTCCATAGCTGTTGAAGTTCCTCCACAAGAGGCTCCATGAACAAATCAAAATCCTTTCTAGGAACTTTTGGACCTGGGATGAGCAAGGCCATCATGTAGTTTGAATCTTTGGTGCCGACATTTGGAGGCATGTTGTAAGGGATAACAAGCACTAGCCACATGCTATATGTGGCACTCTGGTGGCCAAATGGGTTAAGTCCATCTGAAGCTAAGCCAAGTCTAATGTTTCTCGGGTCAGCAGCAAACTCTTTGTGTTTATCATTGAAGCTTTTCCACTCACTACCATGAGATGGATGGCTCATTATATTCTGATCACTGTACTCCTGGTTCATAGAATGCCACAGTACATCCTGTGTTGTTTCAACATCATGAAACAACCTCTGCAATCTTGGTGTAATTGGAAAATGTCTCAGGACATTATGAGGAACCCTCTTCATAGCATCGCCATCTTTCCATCTTGATTATTTGCATTTCGGGCATTCACTTAAATTGGCATAATCCTTCCAGAACAGAACACAATTATTCTTACAAACATGGATCATATCATGTCCAATTCCAACTGCACGAAGGAAATTCTTCATTTTACTGTAGGTGTGTGGTAGCTCAGACGCATGTGGGAAAGATTTGCGGAAAGCAGCCAACATCGCATCGAATGCTTTGTTGGTCATCCACTCAGATGTCTTCACCTGAAGAAAGGTGACCATAGCTGAGAATACTGGCAGCTTATTTCCTGGGGTGATAGCAACATTGCATTGTTCCAATATGCGGGCCCACTGTGTTTCTTCTGTAGGTGAAAGTTCACGGAATGCACGAGCATTTCGTAGCATTGTTTCAATGTTGGTCAAACTCACTGGCTCCGCCACCACCACCTCCTCCTCCTCTTCCACCTGAGCATTAGGCAGATCAAGATGGTGATCTGCTGCTTCCACGTAGTCAATAACATTGACGTTCACAGCTTCACCATGATGAACCCACCTAGTATATGTGACCGACATCCCATACAAGTGTAGATGATTTTGCACAGTTGACTGGGGTCTTGTAACTGAATTCATACAACTGCTACACGGGCAGAGCACATCTGATTTCGGACCACCGTACTCAGCTCTGATAAAGTTCATGAAGTTTTCAACCCCCACAACATATGCAGCGGAGAATCTTCGAGCAGAAGTTATCCAAGTCCTGTCCATCTGTTAGACATACAAATTAGTTCTTCTACTAGATATTACAGGAAAAACATATATGCTTTTTTATGAAGTCCAGAAAAAAATACTTAGGTCGATGTCTAAAGCTATGGCAAGATATTTGGACGAGCAGATCTAAGTAACGAAATATATGTAAAGCTAATTTAGCAAACATATTTGAGTGCTAAATTATGGCAGGCTGTTTCAGCAGTCAATGAGGCCGAGCACACAGCCATCGAACTATCGAAGGCCATCGCAGCAACAAAGATCGAGTATAAAATGGTGTAGAGCTATTTCACCTAACATATTGGCTACTAGACCATGGCAATCTACGTCACAATAAATATATGGCAGGATATTTTAGCATCTAATCGGCCTTAGCATGCCATTTCAGCTAAGCAGATTGAGTGCAGAATAGGGCAGAAGCTTCTTAAGGAGAGCATATTGACAGTAAACTACTTCAGCAAACAGTGAGAATAAAAACGTCTATCAACTAACATTCAACACTACACCGACATGAATGGGGCCTCAGTCTAGAATGCGCGTACCCTGGGAGAAGCTGACCGCCGTGCGTCTCCACACGAACGTAACCAGCGGTGGCGGCGCTGACCGCCGTGCGCCTCCACAAGAACGTAGCCAGAAGTGGCGGCGTGGCTAGAGGACGACAGTCTACGAGAGCGTATTGTGGGAGCGAGAGGATCGCCATGCGTCCCCTCGACGAATCGCGGTGCCGACGTATCGGCGCGGTGGGGAGGGCGGCTTTGGCGGAGCGAATGGAGTGGAGGGGGACGGGGGGGTGGGGAGGGGGGTTTGGGGAATATTTGGCCGAAGGGCGGTTGAATCGAATTTGGGGGGAATTTTTGTGTGTGTGTGGGTGGGGGGAGGATTTTCGCACGGTGGGCGGGGGGAGTTTGGCGCATGGTCGGTTTCTCCAAGTGCAGTCCCACGTGTTAGTGAAGAGGCAAGCCGAAGCGCGTCCCGTTTGGGTGAGCCGTGTGCAGGACCGAACGTGTGTGGGGTGCAATGCGACCGCAACAAGAGTGCTGTGAGTGTATCGCCTTTTTTCCTTTTAAACTACGTGCTTCACCTCGTAAAAAAATGTTGCTACACGCGATCCATCGATACTACTACTAGTAATGAGGTAATCCCGACTAAAACGGCACGACCGGGTCTTTTCCCGCGCGATATGCTGGGAGGTTGGCTTAGTTTGGTTTTTTAGATTTGTCTCGGTTCAATAAAAAGCAGAGTTGGTGATGATGGTGGGCCTGTCATCCTGCAATAAAGGCCGTCCGATCTATATCTAATGGATAGGAAGGAAACTATGACAATTTACCCATACTGCTCTCCACATTTGCAGATACGGCTTTCCCTCATTCATCATTTTCTCCCACAAGATCTTGATCTTCCGTGCAACGCACGGGCATCTTGCTAGTACTCCTACAATATGTATATTATTGTGAAAGTTCATATACACCGGCCGAGATTTTCATTACATTTCGAACTTTTATAGGACAGAAAAATAAAAGAAACCTGACCCTAAACCTATTCTACGGCGGCGACCGACGTCCTCCATCTGCGATCTCTATGTATGGGGGCGGGGTTCAAGACCCATGAAGTGAAGGTGCGGTCTCCGGCGAGAAAGAGTAGAACACGGGATACAGACCAGCCAGTTGGCACACCATGCCCTGCCACCTCCCATGCCCTACTCATCCTCGGAGGAGTCCCCGACCTTGGCGGTGCTGGACATTGGACGGCGGCAAGTAGGACGCGTGGCTGACGGTGCTCCCATCGTCGGCCGCCAGCGTGGCCACCGCTTGTGTGGTCACGTCCACGTCCAGCTACGCCGCTATTGCGTCACGAGAGGCGACCTGAGCGAGGGCGGCGACCTCGAGCTTCATCCCCGAAGACAAGCTCTCCCACTGAGTGTTCGCACTTGCGGTCATGGCGGATGTGGTGCCAAGTAGGAGGATGATGCGCTATGTTGTGGAGGTTAGCTGGGCGTTGCCGCTTTAAGTAGCACATTCCGGTGAGGCCAAGCTCTGGGTGCGTCATTATGTCGCCAGAGTTGGTTCCTCAGGCACCGAGCCTCTTAACGACGACATACGAATGGATGACATGAATGCGGGCAGCTGGCGCCGGCAGGGAACGCACCGCGCGACAACGCATGGGACGAGGGCTTTGGTGTGCCAGGGTAGTCAAATGCGGTCGTGGCAACGCTGGAGATGCCCTTTGCTCAAATGTGATCCCCATATGTCATTGAAAAAGCAAGATGACCCGGCATGGTCTCAGGTCCAGAGGATGCAGTTGGCCGCGCTACAGCACTGCGCGGACGCGTCACGGCGCCCCCTGCATCCTCGATGAGCCGGGTGTTGGGGTGTGTTTGGATTGTGGCCAAAGTGCACCTTACCAAAATTCTGGTCATGACCCAAAGATTGGTCTTTGTTTGGATGTTTGCCATTTCTTTGGCATGCCAATGAACTCTAGCCAACTCTAGTTCATTTTTCTTGCCAATGTCGGCCAAATCATGGGCAACCAATACCTCAACCAAAATTTTGGCTACCCAATGCTTTGATGGGGCAACCTTGGGCACAAACCAAACATACCGTTGGTCGTGCCACAGCACTAACGCCACCCTCGGCACACTGAAACCGACCGTGTCTATCGATGATATGAGCGTGTCACTCACCGCGGTCGCTGTGTCCAGAGGCGGTGCTGGAGCTGCGCCCCATTATTGGCCCCAACGACCCACATGAACGGTTGTCAGTGGCGAGGAGGTCGTGGGCCAGCTCCTCCATTGGACTAGTCTATGTACGTCGTCCTGACGGGTGTGCCCCACATGTCGGTTTCCCTATTTTCCCGGCCATATTCGAGCATCAGTGCTCCGCGTTGCGCATTAGGCCTTTCACTATGTAGGCCAAGTGAGACAACTTATTGTTTATTTGAGCCGTTCAAGTGTAATCATGTGGCGTTTGCTTATTTCTCATTCCTCTCCAACCCTCTTCTCCATCGATCATGTCTCCCTCCAGTTGAGTCCATCCTCCCGCATGCCTCATTTGAACATTCCGCCGAGTATCATTCGCATGTACCCACCCTAGTCCTCTTTCAATAGATCTCCGGACCCCAAGATGAAATCGAGAGGGAACGAGTGGGGGCACATGATACCTAAGACAGATTCAAAATTTTGAACCGGTGATCATAGCATCCGCAAATCATATATAAAGGGTATTCAATGTTCGTTTCATTCTTGAACGTAAAATATACTCCCTCCTATCCTTTCTACTTTACATATAAGTTTTATGTGTAGTCAAAGTATCTCTACTATGATAAAAAAGGTATCAACATTCAACAACGCCCAATCAATATTGTTAGATTCGTACGTACTCCTAGATTTGTACTCGAGATGGTTTCCAATTTGACTATTGACAAGATTAATAATACTCCTTTCACATAGGTGAGTAAGTCATCTTAGGCTGTGCACCGTGACCAAGGAGGAGGGGAAAACGAGAGAAATTAATGTTTATTTGCTAATTAATAGTATTGCATGCAATGAACTAACCACTGCATGTCATGTTTGATAGTCTCAGGTCGTTAAAAGCATGCACACCCTCATCTCTTATTGGTTCATATGTCAAGAAACAGGAAACAAGGTAGAAGTCAATGCACCGCGCCTACGTGTTTTGGGATTATTTGGTTTTCGTAAGATGACTTCCACACCTAGACAGAGGGAGTACATGAGATGTGTAATGTGAAAATTATATCATTGGAAACTCCTTTCACGAAATTGACCATATGATTTGTGTAAGTTGCATGTCATATGTTATTACTCTAACATTTGGTCAAAGTTAGCCTCGAAAAACGCATTAGACCCTGTATGCTTTGTGTAAGTTGCATGTCATATATTATTACTCTAACATTTGTGTAAGTTGCATGTCATATATTATTACTCTAACATTTGGTCAAAGTAGTATAGTGGAAGTGAATCCTATGACATAGGTATCCCTGCCTTACCCTCCCTTTCGGTCACTTACTGGCGGACCCCATGCTTGCTAGGCCCCGCATGTCAGTTACTCAATGGTTCGGCCACGTCAGGGGATCCTCATCCGTAGTATACTCCATCTGTTTTTATTTACTCCTCATAAAACGGAGGGAGTGGTGGTATAATAAATGACGCGGGCGGGGGAGGGGGAGGGACGTCGGTTTGCTCTCAACTGCGGTCCCACAAGCGAACGAAAATGAAAGACGAAGCGTGTTCCATTCGGTGAGCGACGTGGAGGGTCCAGCGTGCCGGGCTGCAACACGAACGCGACATGAGCGATGTACAATCAAAACCAATTGACAGGTTGTCACCAGAACCACTATTCACACCAGAACCTTCGCTGCTCGGCCTACACCAGCCACTGCCCTAAAACCACACCAAATCTCCAGCCCATTCCCCCACCTTTCGATCCCCTAGCCCGCATCAAGCGTCCCCTAGTTCACCGGAAAGCCATGGTGCGCCGCAAGATCACTTACTACAAGAGGCTTACGCCGGAGCGCCACGTAGAAATCACGGCGGCGGTCGGCGCCACAAACCTCCGTTCCCAAGCTTGCTTTGCGGCTGGCCAGTCCCCGGGTTCTCTGGAGCCAAGCTACGAGGAGGAGGAAGCCGATCCAATGTTCATTGCGGAGGTCACGGCGTAGAAGGCCCCCAATGGGTATGAAACGATGGACGTCGACTTCGTGCCGGCGTCCGAGTCCCCCATGGTGCAGGCGGACCAGCGGTTCAACATGGCGATACTAAAGGAGGACCGGGAGGCAGAGGCTCAACTCGACACGGAGCGCGTGCATGTGTCTGCTATCGAGGCTCTCCTGCAGGCGGAACCAGATGTCGTGGATGTGAACCGGGCGGCGGAGGATCAACTTGAGGCGGAGCACGCGGATGCTGCTGCCATCGAGGCCCTCCTACAGGCAGAACCGGACGTCCTGGACATGAACCGGGCGGCAAAGGCTCGAGTCGACGCAGAGCGCGTGGATGCCGCTCTCATCAACACCCTCCTGCAGGCGGAACCGGAAGTCCTGGACTTGAACCGGGCGGCGGAGGCTCAACTCGACGCGGAGCGTGCGGATGCCGCTCTCATCGACGCCCTCCTGCAGGCGGAACCGAAGTCCTGGACTTGAACCGGGCGGCGGAGGTTCGACTCGACGCGGAGCGCGTGGATGTTGCTGCCATCGAGGCCCTCCTGCAGGCGGAACCGGACGTCCTCGACTTGAACCGGGCTGTGCTGTCGTCCATGCAGAGCGCCTGCACGCAATGCTTGAACGAGTAGCTGGAGGCCGAGGTCAACCACGGTGCGGAGACACACGTCAACAGCGACGGCTGGTTCGTGCCGGCAGCCAAAGACGACGAGGCCGTCTCTTTCCGCGAGCAGTGATAGTTTTTCTTTATGTTGTTGTTTTTATGGATCTTTTGCTGTGTAAAAACATACTATTTGTTATGCAAGTCGCCTGACTTGGGTCAGTCTACCATTTCGGGCGGTTGGATGAATATCCTACGTCTCCTAACCCTTCTTTCCTTCTTCCTCACCTCTTCTTCTTCCCCAACAGACCACCGCACGGGCCGTATGGATACTCCGATTGGATAAACATACTCTATGAATGAAAATTATGTGTTAGCGATAGGATGGCTGAGTTTGGTTTGTTCACATGCGACATCACGTGTCAGTGAGGGTGCGTTCCCTTGGTTGGGTTTGCGGCGTGCAGGAGAGACTGTGTGAGGGTGCGGTGCGACCGCAGCGTGCAGGAGCGACCATGTGAGGGTGCGGTGCGACCGCGACAGCCGTGCGCAAGTGTACCTCCTACTCATTTTGAAAACTTTAGGCAAGCTTGGCAAAAATGTGTGGTGAAGTTTGGCAATGCAAGGCCTAGACCCAAACAGGATAAGTAAGTACATACTAGGAGTACTAGTGTTAAAAAAGAAAGGTGGGGTTTTCCTTCATGGGATTTAATCGATACAAATCCTCGTTTCATGTGTCAATTAATGCGTATTTTTTTCTCGAAAGACCAAAGAGCTAACCATCTCACTCCTCATCGCTTTATTAATGCAGCGCCATGCAAACGAACCTTGTCACTTCCGCATGCATGCAGGGGATATTAATGTCCTTGGTTGCTAACCCCATCAATTTTGCCTCGATTAGTGTTAGTGGCCCTTTACAAATTGTAATTTTGATATACTGGCCTTGTGTACAAAAAAATGGAGGTAGTAACTATATTTGAATTCCTTGCCCATTGCGGTGACGTCAACGATTTTTTTTTGTGGTTTGGCGAAGTGCGTTCGATGGAGAACACCATTGAGGGAGACCATGGTAAGTCGTTCGGAAGTGCCGCCTGCAAGCTGAGACAACTGCCTTATTTGCATCCAGGAAGTCCTTTACTAGTACTACTACTAGGAGTACTAGTGCGGTGAGATGGTTTCTCGAAGAAGACGATGGAGAAGCGGAGGCAGCGAAGAGTGAAATGATGGTTGATTTGTCCATGCTTTGTGATTTGACGCCTCACTGCTTTGTGATTTGTGATAGAAGAGACAGGGGAGTAGACTCTATGCTCTATACTGTACTACATGCGTCCAAGCATGGGAGAAAGAGGACAGACATTGCATTTTGCTATTCCTTTAATCAATCAACCAGGTAGCTTCGGTTCCATCTTTTTGGCTTTGGTAACACCATCCACAATGGTTCCCATGATGCCAAAAGCTATTTTCACATTTCGCTACACATTGTGGATGCCCTTAACCGTACCACTTGGTTTTGCTCATGTGTGCTATCTATACAAATCTCAATTATATTGATCTAAAAAATTATAGAATCAAAGATTAGTAAAAAGGAGGTGATTTTGCCGCGCGGATGGCGGGTGAGGTTTCTTATTTTTGGAGGATGTTTTCCTGGCGGTTTGCTAAAATGCGGTCCCACATGTCATTGCTTTACCAAGCTAATCCGCGACCCACATGAGGCAGAACAACGGCAGAAGCAACACGTGGTTAAGTTGAAGAAGATGAGGGAGAAGCGGATTCAGCACCGAGTGAAATGATGGTTGCTTCGTCCCTCCAACTTTTTTTTAGCATTATTACTTCGTCCCTCCAACTTAACTGCGGGAAAGGTGTAGCTTTGTGATTTGACGCCTCATTGCTCATTACTACGCTAGCACCATGACTGGGGTGTTTCACCCCGGCTGCTCTGCACTATATTCCGATATGGCACGTGGACCCGGTAGCTTGATGTCCCACATGTTGGCGAAAGGGACTAGAAGATTTATGAAAGCGAGCGCTCCACTCTTACGACGGAGGAGTAGATGACACAACGGCCCAGTGAACTTTCACTTGTACTGTATAGTACTATAGTTTTGCTATTTCGCACGATCCATCGATACAAACCCGATTAAACAGGAAAGGGCGGGAATTTTCTTGCGCGGTAGATGATACTGGGCATACATTTCAAAGGCAATTTTTAATGTATGCAAACTGAATAACTATAAGTAACAATATGATATCTAGTAAAACTAAAAATACATATGATTTATTGTGTTAGAGTGTAGTAGTAGTGCTGTATTGCATATTAGATGTAACATGCGAGAACGTGTAGAGATGTAGTTTTGGAGGGCCTACAGAGAGAAAAGTGTAATCCGGTCACCGAACTTCACAATAAGCTGATTACGGTCACTATATACGTTTTGCGGTCATTATCCGGTCAGTTGCTCACAGTTCAACATCGGATTGCACTCTATTGACCAGCCAAATAGTCTGCGTGGCGCCATGTTGACTAGTTAAATTGGCCACATTCCTTGTGGGTCCCTGCTACCTCTTGAGCTCTACGTTGGATTTCCCCAAAGAGGAGAGGATGATGCAGCAAAGTAGCGTAAGTATTTCCCTCAGTTTTTGAGAACCAAGGTATCAATCTAGTAGGAGACCACGCACAAGTCCCTCGTACCTACACAAAACGATAGCTACTCGCAACCAACGCGATTAAGGGTTGTCAATCCCTTCACGGTCACTTACGAGGGTAACATCTGATAGAGATGATAAATAATATTTTTCGTATTTTTGATAGGTAGATGCAAAGTGAAAAGTAAAAGGCAAAGTAAAAACAAAGCAAGTAATAAAGCGATAGAGATTGATATGATGAGAATAGACCCGGGGGCCATAGATTTCACTAGTGGCTTCTCTCAAGAGCATAGATATTCTACGGTGGGTGAACAAATTACTATTGATCAATTGACAAAATTGAGCATAGTTATGAGTATATCTATGTAATGATCATGTATATAGGCATCACGTCCGAGACAAGTAGATCGAAATGATTCTGCATCTACTACTATTACTCCACTCATCGACCGCTATCCAGCATGCATACAGAGTATTAAGTTAAAAACAGAGTAATGCCTTAAGCAAGATGACATGATGTAGAGGGATAAATTCATGCAATATGATAAAAAACCCATCTTGTTATCCTCGATGGCAACAATACAATACGTGCCTTGCAACCCTTTCTGTCACTGGGTAAGGACACCGCAAGATTGAACCCAAAGCTAAGCACTTCTCCCATTGCAAGAACTACCAATCTAGTTGGCCAAACCAAAAAGGATAATTCAAAGAGACTTGCAAAATAACTCAATCATACATAAAAGAATTCAGAGAAGATTCAAATATTTTCCATAGATAATACTGGATCATAAACCCACAATTCATCGGTCTCAAAAAACACACCGCAAAAAGAAGATTACATCGAATAGATCTCCACAAGACAGGGGGAGAACATTGTATTGAGATCCAAAAAGAGAGAAGAATCCATCTAGCTACTAGCTATGGACCCGAAGGTCTGAAGTAAACTACTCACACTTCATCGGAGGGGCTATGGTGTTGATGTAGAAGCCCTCCATGGTGGATGCTCCCTCCGACGGAGCTCCGGAACAGGCCCCAAGATGGGATCTCGTGGATACAGAAGGTTGCGGCAGTGGAATTAGGTTTTTTACTCCTGTTCTGATCGTTCAGGGATACGTAGGTATATATAGGAGGAAGGAGTACATCGGTGGAGCAATAGGTGGCCCACGAGGTAGGGGGCGCGCCCAAGGGGGAGGGCGCCCTCCACCCTCGTGACCGCCTCTGGCACTTCTTGGAGTAGGGTCCAAGTCTCCTGGATCACGTTCAGTGAGAAAATCACGTTCCTGAAGGTTTCATTCCGTTTGGACTCCGTTTGATATTCTGTTTCTTCGAAACACTGAAATAGGCAAAAAACAACAATTCTAGGTTGGGCCTCCGGTTAATGGGTTAGTCCCAAAAATAATATAAAAGTGGAAAATAAAGCCCAATATAGTCCAAAACAGTAGATAAAGTAGCATGGAGCAATCAAAAATTATAGATACGTTGGAGACGTATCAGGCATCCCCAAACTTAAATCCTGCTCGTCTTCGAGTAGGTAAATGATAAAAAAGAATTTTTGATGCGGAGTGATACTTTGGCATAATTTCAATGTAAATCTTCTTAATTGTGATATGAATATTCAGATCCGAAAGATTCAAGACAAAAGTTCATATTGACATAAGAAATAATAATACTTCAAGCATACTAATCAAAGCAATCATGTCTTCTCAAAATAGCATGGCAAAAGAATGTTCATCCCTACAAAATCATATAGTTAGGCTATGCTTCATTTTCGTCACACAAAGATGTTCCCAACTTCTATACCCCCGATGACAAGCCAAGCAATTGTTTCATACTTAAATAATCTCAAACTTTTTCAACCTTCACGCAATACATGAGCGTGAGCCATGGATATAGCACTTTGGGTGGAATAGAATATGATGATGGGGATTGTGTGGAGAAGACAAAAAAGGAGAAAGTCTCATATTGACGAGGCTAATCAACGGGCTATGGAGATGCCCATCAATTGATGTCAACATGAGGAGTAGGGATTTCCATGCAACGGATGCACTAGAGCTATGAATGCTCAACAAAAGAAAACTAGTGGGTGTGCATCCAACTCGCTTGCTCATGAAGACCTAGGGCATTTGAGGCAGCCCATCGTAGGAATATACAAGCCAAGTTCTATAATGAAATATTCCCACTAGTATAAAAAGACAACTTATGAGACTCACTACATGAAGAACAAGGTGCTACTTTGAAGCACAATATATGAGACTCACTACATGAAGAACAAGGTGCTACTTTGAAGCACAAGTGTGGAAAAAGAGATAGTAGGATTGCCCTTTTTTCTTTTATTTTTTATTTTGTGGGCCTTTCTTTTTTTTCTTTTGGCCTTTCTTCTTCTTCTTTTTTCTTTTGGGCAATGCTCTAATAACGATGATCATCACACTTCTATTGATTACAACATAAGGATTACAACTCGAAACTTAGAACAAGATATGACTCTATATGAATGCCTCTGGCAGTGTACCGGGATGGTGCAATGAATCAAGAGTGACATGTATGAAAAATAATGCATGGTGGCCTTGCCACAAATACGATGTCAACTACATGATCATGCAATGGCAATATGACAAAAGTAATGTATGTCATGATGATGATGATGATGATGGAAGTTGCATGGAAATATATCTCGGAATGGCTATGGAAATGCCATCATAGGTAGGTATGGTGGCTGTTTTGAGGAAGATATAAGGAGGTTTATGTGTGATAGAGTGTATCGTATCACGGGGTTTGGATGCACCGGTGAAGTTTGCACCAACTCTCAAGGTGAGAAAGGGCAATGCATGGTACTAAAGAGGCTAGCAAAGGCGGAAAGGTGAGAGTGCGTATAGTCCATGGACTCAACATTAGTCAAAAGAACTCATATACTTATTGCAAAAATTTAGAAGTCATCAAAAATCAAGTACTACGCGCATGCTTCTAGGGGGGTAGATTGGTAGGAAAAGACCATCGCTAGTCCCCGACCGCCACTCATAAGGATGCACAAGCTAGGTACACTTCATGTTTCAAATTTGTTACACAACTTTAACCATACATGCATGCTACGGGACTTGCAAACTTCAACACAAGCATTTCTCAAATTCATAATCGCCCAACTAGCACAACTTTCATATTATCACCTCCACATCTCAAAACAATTACCAAGCATCAAACTTATCTTAGTATTCAATTCACTCAACAGAAAGTTTCACATATCTTGAACACCAAGTATATTAACATTAAGCAAATTACCATGCTATTAGCGACTCTCAAAATAATCTAAGTGAAGCATGAGAGATCAATAGTTTCTTTAAAACAAATCCACCACCGTGCTCTAAAAAATATAAGTGAAGCACTAGAGCAAAAATTATCACGCTCAAAAGATATAAGTGAAATACTATGAGCAAAACTATCAAGCTCAAAAGATATAAGTGAAGCACATAGAGTATTCTAACAAATTCCAATTCATGTATGCCTCTTTCAGAAGGTGTGTACAGCAAGGATGATTGTGGTAGACTAACAAGCAAAGACACAAATAATACAAGACGCTCCAAGCAAAACACATACCATGTGGTGAATAAAAATATAGCTCCAAGTAAATTACCGATGGAAGTGGACGAAAGAGGGGATGCCTTCCGGGGCATCCCCAAGCTTTGACTTTTTAGTGTCCTTGTATTATCTTGGGGGTGCCATGGGCATCCCCAAGCTTAGGCTCTTGCCACTCCTTGTTCCATAATCCATCAAAAAAATTCACCCAAAACTTGAAAACTTCACAAGACAAAACTCAACAGAAATCTTGTGAGCTCCGTTAGAGAAAGAAAACAAAAGACTACTTCAAGGTACTGTAATGAACTCATTCTTTATTCATATTGGTGTTAAACCTACTGTATTCCAACTTCTCTATGTATTATAAACTATTTTACTAGCCAGAGATTCATCAGAATAAGCAAACAACACTCGTAAAACAGAATCTGTCAAAAACAGAACAGTCTGTAGCAATCTATAACTAATGCAAACTTCTGGAACTCTACAAATTCTGCCAAAATAGTAAGTCCTTGACAATGTGTTTATTGAACAGCATAAAAACGAATCAACGCAAAATCTCGTTCCTGTAATTTAACAAAATTATATTCGTGCGTGCAAAGTTTCTGTTTTTCAGCAGAATCAAATCAACTATCATCGTAGGTTATACTATAGGTTCTACTTGGCACAAACACTAATTAAAACATAAAACCACATCCAAACAGAAGATAGATGGATTATTTATTACTGAGAAGCAACGAAAAATATTGGGTTGTCTCCCAATAAGCGCTTTTCTTTAAAGCCTTTTTAGCTAGGCATTGAGATTTCAATGATGCTCACAAGAAAGACAAGAATTGAGGCACAAAGAGAGCATCATAAAACATGTGACAAACACACTTAAGCCTAACATACTTCCTATGCATAGGCATATTATAGGAAAACAAATTATCGTAGCAAGCAAAAACTACCATATGCAAGGAAGCGGAAAGGAACAATAGCAATATCAACATAACGAGATGTAATTTAGTAACATAAAAATTTCTATAACCATATTTTCTTACCTCATAATAATTACATGTAGGATCATAAGAAAATTCAACAACATAGCTATCACATAACATATTCTCAACACGATCCACATGCATGCAAAGTTGACACTCTTCCAAAATAGTGGGATTATCATTAACTAAAGTCATGATTTCTCCAAGCCCACTTTTTTCAAAAATTTCATAAGATTGAATGTTATCCAAATATGTGGGATCTAAAGTTGACACTCTTCCGCTTTCAATATTATTGCAAACACTATTATCAATCTTATATTCATCATGGGGCTTAAATAAATTTTCAAGATCATAAGAAGAATCTCCCCAATCATGACTATTGGACATTGGAAAACTAGCATCCCCAAGCTTAGGGTTTTGCATATTATTAGCATAATTGACATCAAAATAATTTATAATAAAATCATTGCGATCATGCTTTTTATTCAAAGATCTATCGTGAGTCACTTCAAGGATTTCAGGCAAAATCTTATAAAGATAATCTAGTGCATCCAAATCACTAGGAATTGGTTCATCATAACTGGATCTCTTAAAAAGATTGGCAAGCGGATGAGGATCCATAGATATTGGCTTCTTTTTTTAGGAATAAATACTCAACTATTTCAACCAAACGAGCAAACGAGCCAAGTAAGACATCAAGGCAAACGGAAAAGAGAGGGCGAATAAAACGGCAAGGGTGAAGTGGGCGAGAGGAACACGAGAGGCAAATGGCAAATAATGTAATGAGAGAGATAGGGATTGTGATGGGTACTTGGTATGGTTGACTTGCTTGCGTGAGCCTCCCCGGCAACGGCGCCAGAAAATCTTCTTGCTACCTCTTGAGCACTGCGTTGGATTTCCCCGAAGAGGAGAGGATGATGTAGCAAAGTAATGTAAGTATTTCCCTCAGTTTTTGAGAACCAAGGTATCAATCCAGTAGGAGACCATGCGCAAGTCTCTCGTACCTACACAAAACGATAGCTACTCGCAACCAACGTGATTAGGGGTTGTCAATCCCTTCACGGTCACTTACGAGGGTGAGATCTGATAGAGATGATAAATAATATTTTTGGTATTTTTGATAGGTAGATGCAAAGTGAAAAGTAAAAGGCAAAGTAAAAACAAAGCAAGTAATAAAGCGATTGAGATTGATATGATGAGAATAGACCCGGGAGGCATAGGTTTCACTAGTGGCATCTCTCAAGAGCATAGATATTCTACGGTGGGTGAACAAATTTCTATTGAGCAATTGACAGAATTGAGCATAGTTATGAGTATATCTAGGTAATGATCATGTATATAGGCATCACGTCCGAGACAAGTAGACCGTAACGATTCTGCATCTACTACTATTACTCCACTCATCGACCGCTATCCAGCATGCATCTAGAGTATTAAGTTAAAAACAGAGTAACGCCTTAAGCAAGATGACATGATGTAGAGGGATAAATTCATGCAATATGATAAAAACCCCATCTTGTTATCCTCGATGGGAACAATACAATATGTTCCTTGCAACCCTTTCTATCACTGGGTAAGGACACCGCAAGATTGAACCCAAAGCTAAGCACTTCTCCCATTGCAAGAACTACCAATCTAGTTGGACAAACCAAAAAGGATAATTCGAAGAGACTTGCAAAGATAACTCAATCATACATAAAAGAATTCGGAGAAGATTCAAATATTTTCCATAGATAATACTGGATCATAAACCCACAATTCATCGGTCTCAACAAACACACCGCAAAAAGAAGATTACATCAAATAGATCTCCACAAGACAGGGGGAGAACAATGTATTGAGATCCAAAAAGAGAGAAGAAGCCATCTAGCTACTAGGTATGGACCCGAAGGTCTCAAGTAAACTACTCACACTTCATCGGAGGGGCTATGGTGTTGATGTAGAAGCCCTCCATGGTGGATGCTCCCTCCGGCGGAGCTCCAGAATAGGCCCCAAGATGGGATCTCGTGGATACAGAAGGTTGTGGCGGTGGAATTAGGTTTTTGACTCCTGTTCTGATCGTTCGGGGATACATAGGTATATATAGGAGGAAGGAGTACATCGGTGGAGCAACACGGGGCCCACGAGGTAGGGGGCGCGGGGGGGCTCCACCCTCGTAACCGCCTCTGGCACTTCTTGGACTAGGGTCAAAGTCTCCCGGATCACGTTCGGTGAGAAAATCACGTTCCTGAGGGTTTCATTCCGTTTGGACTCCGTTTGATATTCTGTTTCTTCGAATCACTGAAATAGGCAAAAAATAGCAATTCCGGGCTGGGCCTCCGGTTAATAGGTTAGTCCCAAAAATAATATAAAAGTTGAAAATAAAGCCCAATATAGTCCAAAACAGTAGATAAAGTAGCATGGAGCAATAAAAAATTATAGATACGTTGGAGACGTATCAGTCCCACCTGTCAGTTCGCATGGGGAAAAGGTCAGATAAACACAAATTTACGCAGGCACGACAAGGCTCCAACCCGTGGGCGGGAATCACCTAGTTGTGTATGTGTCTGTCAGGGCCTGATGTGTGCGCATGCACGTGTAGGTTGAGCACTTGAGCGTGAGAGTGTGTGTTGGTCATGTGGTGTACTGGTGTGTGCATGCATGCGTGCATGTGTGCGTGTGAGTGTTGCGTGTGTGCATGGCTACGTGTGTACGTGTGAGTGTTGCGTGCGTGCGTGGGTGCATGTGTTTGTGTGAGTGTTGCGTGGGTGGAGTTCGTGTGCATGCGTGCGTGTGTGTATAATCACCACACCAGCTCCTGTGTTTTAAAACAGACGGCTCAACATACCAATACAAGGCCACCTTGTCCGCTATGCCCGCGGTCATGACTTCGTACCACCGTCAAAATATTTTTTTGTCGTTTGTTTTCATTCTTACTAGCAAGATGCTCGTGCGTTGCATGTAACATTAAGATGCATTTGTATGACTTGTTTATCTTGTGAGAGAAAAGGATGAACGAGCGAAGGCCTTATTTGCAAATGTGGAGAGGTGTGTGGGTACCTTTTTGCAAAATTGCCATAGTTTCTTTCCTATCCGTCAGATATAAATCGGACGACCTATATTGCAGGATGGCAGGCACACCATCATTACCAACTCTGTTTTTTATAAGAGTGTATTTTATGTATTTTATATATGTCGAGTAGATACAAGTCGACAGGTGGGCACGATGTTAGTGAGATAATGTGATGCAACACTAGAGGTGCCACATGGAGCATTTAACTGGTCAACTAGTCATACAGTGAGCCCGTGACTGTATAATAACCACTAAACGTAAACGGTGACCATAATGAGTGGATTATGAAGTCCAATGTATGTATCATGCTTTCGCTTCAAATACAATGATCGTCATTGCATATATCGCGAGAGAAAGATGAAACATGTGTGAATTTTCTGGGGGCTTACTTTTAGAGGACCTGGAAATAGTTTTGTGTGCATACGTGAAAGGGGCGTACAGGGGGGGTATGCGATGGACAGAGAGATGCTCTTCGTTTCTCTTCATTATGACTAACTTTGTATATAGTATAAAAATATACAAATTCACAGTGCGGAATAAATATCATTGTGGGCACAATGCAATGCAAATTAGCGTTCGTACTCCTCCATATAACTTTGTAATGTTGTATATATGTAGAAACTCTAAAATAATTTTTTGGCCACACTTTATTCAAAAGGAATGTTGTATGCGAAATAAACGTGAAGAGAGGGCTTTTTAGATCAATGGGGTACGTGATGTAACATGTGTGAATGTGTAGTTGATGCATTTGGCGGGGCCTAGA
>NC_057795.1:83093352-83140749 GCF_018294505.1 Triticum aestivum | reverse complement strand
AGTGGTCTAGAGAGAGAGACGAATATGACATCACGACAAGAGATTCCATTCCCTTGAGTGTGTATATGCAAGGGGGAGGGAATAGAGGCACCAGGAGAAATTTTCTATGTGTGTGGTGTTTGTGTTGGTATGTGTGGGTGTGAGAAGATAATGAGACGTGGGGGCAGAGGGTGTGTCACCGCGTGAGGTCCGGTGGGTTGAGGTGAGGCCCTTTGTTCGATTCCGTCTTGCGCCACATTGGTCGGCCCATGACACATTTAGGAAGACCCATGGATGACTAGTCGTACAAGACAAAGATAGCAGAATTGTGAAGGACTCTGTTTCCACTGACAAAGCTGTCTAGGATTTGTAACCCTAGTTTCTCGGACTAAGGTAACCCCTTTATCTCTGATATTACTATTCATCCAACCTAACTTTAAGGGGCACCTACAGAATGCTCTGCTAGAATCATACTCGTCGATTGGGAAGAGAGGTGTGAGATAATGCGTGAGAGACAGACGTAAAGATAATGTGCGTTCATGAGACACGTAGGTAGGTCCATGTATATAGAAAGGGTCGATGAGGATTGTGCGTGTGTATGTTTGCGAGAGGAAGAGTGCTTGTGATAAAGGTTAGTGAAAACAGTTGTAAATGGTTACGAGAGGGAGGGAGGGTTATATCTAGAGAATGTGTACGAGAAAGACACCTCGGGAGAGAGTGTGTGAGCATGTGTGAGAGACCACCGATGGAGAGTGAACTACACGTAAAAGAATGCTCTACACATTGATTAAAGATATAAATTGTATCCAAATATTGGGATGGGATCATGATATTTGCAATTCACGTAAGGAGTGGTCATTGATCCATCAGACATCTAGATTCCATCGAATTTGTGCATGTCTATGTTATTATTCGACACAATTGATCCACATAGTTAGTATTTTGAACTCCAGACAATGCATCACTTTAGCAATCGAATATAAACGTGAGTATAGTTCATGTTGTGTGTGTAAAGCACATTATACATACGAAAGTTACACAATGGACATTTATAAATAGCTACCTATGAACTAGCATACATTTGAATTCAACCTAAAGTGGTTTAAAAAATCGAATTCAACATGAAGTCCATTCAATTATTTGAATTTGATATCATGGCATTTGTAAACCATACCTAAACTATGGGGGTACCAATCTTTGCTCTGATTTTGTACATAATAGCATATGTAGTCGTGTACAAAATAGATTCAAATTTAGCTCCTCCATTCCAAAATAATCGTAGTTATAGGATTTTCAAGTGTCAAAATTTCAAAAGGAAGCGGATAATTTAATGAGGTTTTCAAACATACAAGGTCAAATATAACGTTGTCTATTTAGGTCAATCCTCATAGTTCAAGAGTACTCTAAACGTGAATGCTTGTGTTTCAAAATTTTGAACGAAGCGCCAAAAGAGCCTCTACTCGCCCGAAACCGCGTGAGACCAATGTTTGGTAGTACAAGGAAATTACTTTCCAAATAACTCTGACCTGTGAAACCTACCGGCCCGACGTCCAAAGGTCTAAACCGGGGTAGGTTTGTAGCTTCATCTAGACGCCGCGCTGTTGGAAATATGCCCTAGAGGCAATAATAAAAGTGTTATTATTATATTTCCTTGTTCATGATAATTGTCTTTTATTCATGCTATAACTGTATTATCCGGAAATCGTAATACACGTGTGAATACATAGACCACAATATGTCCCTAGTGAGCCTCTAGTTGACTAGCTCGTTGTGATCAACAGATAGTCATGGTTTCCTGGATATGGACATTGGATGTCGTTGATAACGGGATCACATCATTAGGAGAATGATGTGATGGACAAGACCCAATCCTAAGCCTAGCACAAAGATCGTGTAGTTTGTTTGCTAGAGCTTTGCCAATGTCAAGTATCTCTTCCTTTGACCATGAGAGCGTGTAACTCCTGGATACCATAGGAGTGCTTTGGGTGTATCAAACGTCACAACGTAACTGGGTGACTATAAAGGTGCACTACAGGTATCTCCGAAAGTATCTATTGTTTTATGCGGATCGAGACTGGGATTTGTCACTCCGTGTAAACGGAGAGGTATCTCTGGGCCCACTCGGTAGGACATCATCATATGCGCAATGTGACCAAGGAGTTGATCACGGGATGATGTGTTACAGAACGAGTAAAGTGACTTGCCGGTAACGAGATTGAACAAGGTATTGGATACCGACGATCGAATCTCGGGCAAGTAACATACCGATAGACAAAGGGAATTGAATACGGGATTGATTAAGTCCTTGACATCGTGGTTCATCCGATGAGATCATCGTGGAACATGTGGGAGCCATCATGGGTATCCAGATCCCGCTGTTGGTTATTGACCGGAGAACGTCTCGGTCATGTCTACATGTCTCCCGAACCCGTTGGGTCTACACACTTAAGGTTCGATGATGCTAGGGTTATAAAGGAAGTTTGTATGTGGTTACCGAATGTTGTTCGGAGTCCCGGATGAGATCCTGGACGTCACAAGGAGTTCCGGAATGGTCCGGAGGTAAAGATTTATATATGGGAAGTCCTATTTTGGCCACCGGAAAATGTTCGGGATTTTTCGGTATTGTACCGGGAAGGTTCTAGAAGGTTCCGGAGTGGGGCTCACCTGCATGGGGGGACCCACATGGACGTGGGTAGTGGGGGCAAGGCCCCACACCCCTGGTCAAGGCGCACCAAGATCCCCCCTTAGAAGGAATAAGATCATATCCCGAAGGGATAAGATCAAGATCCCTAAAAAAGGGGGATAACAATCGGTGGGGAAGGAAATAATGAGATTTCTTTCCTCCCACCTTGGCCAACGCCCCAATGGACTTGGAGGGCAAGAAACCAGCCCCTCCACCCCTATATATAGTGGGGAGGCGCATGGGAGCTATACACGAAGTTCTGGCGCAGCCCTCCCCCTCTCCCAAGTCGTCCTCCTCTCCCGTGGTGCTTGGCGAAGCCCTGCTGGATTGCCACGCTCCTCCATCACCACCACGCCGTTGTGCTGCTGTTGGATGGAGTCTTCCTCAACCTCTCCCTCTCTCCTTGCTGGATCAAGGCGTGGGAGACGTCACCGGGCTGTACGTGTGTTGAACGCGGAGGTGCCGTGCGTTCGGCACTTGATCATCGATGATTTGAATCACGACGAGTACGACTCCTTCAACCCCGTTCTCTTGAACGCTTCCTCTTAGCGATCTACAAGGGTATGTAGATGCACTCTCTTTCTACTCGTTGCTGGTCTCTCCATAGATAGATCTTGGTGACACGTAGGAAAATTTTGAATTTCTGCTACGTTCCCCAACAGTGGCATCATGAGCTAGGTCTATTGCGTAGATTCTTTGCATGAGTAGAACACAAAGTAGTTGTGGGCGTTGATGTTGTTCAATATGCTTACCCTTACTAGTCCAATTTTGTTTCGACGGTATTGTGGGATGAAGCGGCCCAGACCGACCTTACACGTATTGTTACGTGAGACAGGTTCCACCGATTGACATGCACTTGGGGCATAAGGTGGCTAGCGGGTGCCAGTCTCTCCCACTTTAGTCGGAACGGATTCGATGAAAAGGGTCCTTATGAAGGGTAAATAGCAATTGGCATATCACATTGTGGTCTTGCGTAGGTAAGAAACGTTCTTGCTAGAAACCCATAGCAGCCACGTAAAACATGCAACAACAATTAGAGGACGTCTAACTTGTTTTTGCAGGGTATGCTTTGTGATGTGATATGGCCAAGAAGAATGTGATGAATGATATGTGATGTATGAGATTGATCATGTTCTTGTAATAGGATTCACGACTTGCATGTCGATGAGTATGACAACCGGCAGGAGCCATAGGAGTTGTCTTTATTTATTGTATGACCTGCGTGTCATTGAACAACGCCATGTAATTACTTTACTTTATTGCTAACCGGTAGCCATAGTAGTAGAAGTAATAGTTGGCGAGACAACTTCATGAAGACACGATGATGGAGATCATGATGATGGAGATCATGGTGTCATGCCGGTGGCGATGATGATCACGGAGCCCCGAAGATGGAGATCAAAAGGAGCAAAATGATATTGGCCATATCATGTCACTATTTGATTGCATGTGATGTTTATCATGTTTATGCATCTTGTTTACTTAGGATGACGGTAGTAAATAAGATGATCCCTTACAAAATTTCAAGAAGTGTTCTCCCCTAACTGTGCACTGTTGCTACAGTTCGTCGCTTCTAAGCACCACGTGATGATCGGGTGTGATGGATTCTTACGTTCACATACAACGGGTGTAAGACAGTTTTACACAGCGAAAACACTTAGGGTTAACTTGACGAGCCTAGCATGTGCAGACATGGCCTCGGAACACGGAGACCGAAAGGTCGAGCATGAGTTGTATAGCAGATACGATCAACATGAAGATGTTCACCGATGATGACTAGTCCGTCTCACGTGATGATCGGACACGGCCTAGTTGACTCGGATCATGTAATCACTTAGATGACCAGAGGGATGTCTATCTGAGTGGGAGTTCATAAGATGAACTTAATTTTCTTGAACATAGTCAAAAGACCTTTTGCAAATTATGTCGTAGCTCGCGCTTTAGTTCTACTGTTTTAGACATGTTCCTAGAGAAAATATAGTTGAAAGTTGATAGTAGCAATTATGCGGACAATAGAAAGCTTATGTCCTTAATGCACTGCTCAGTGTGCTGAACCCCAAACGTCGTTTGTGGATGTTGCGAACATCGGACATACACGTTTTGATAACTACGTGATAGTTCAGTTAAACGGTTTAGAGTTGAGGCACTAAAGACGTTTTCGAAACGTCACAGAACATATGAGATGTTTCGAGGGCTGAAATTGGGATTTCAGGCTCGTGCCCACGTCAAGAGGTATGAGACCTCCGACGATTTTCTTAGCCTGCAAACTAACGGAGAAAAGCTCAATCGTTGAGCTTGTGCTCAGATTGTCTGAGTGCAACAATCACTTGAATCGAGTGGGAGTTGATCTTCCATATGAGATAGTGATGTTTCTCCAAAGTCATTGCCACCGAGCTGCTAGAGCTTCGTGATGAACTATAACATATCAGGGATAAATAAGATGATCCTTGAGGTATTCACGATGTTTGACACCGCGAAAGTAGAAATCAAGAAGGAGCATCAATTGTTGATGGTTGGTGAAACCACTAGTTTCAAGAAGGGCAAGGGCAAGAAGGGATACTTCATGAAACGGCAAATCAGCTGCTGCTCCAGTGAAGAAACCCAAGGTTGAACCCAAACCCGAGACTAAGTGCTTCTGTAATAAGGGGAACAGTCACTAGAGCAGAATTACCCTACATACTTGGTAGATGAGAAGGCTGGCAAGGTCGATAGAAGTATATTGGATATACATTATGTTAATGTGTACTTTACTAGTACTCCTAGTAGCACCAGGGTATAAGATACCGGTTCGGTTGCTAAGTGTTAGTAACTCGAAATAAAAGCTACAGCATAAACGGAGACTAGCTAAAGGTGAGCTGACGATATGTGTTGGAAGTGTTTCCAATGTTGATATGATCAAGCATCGCACGCTCCCTCTACCATCGAGATTTGGTGTTTGCGTTGAGCATAGACATGATTGGATTATGTCTATCGCAATACGGTTATTCATTTAAAGAGAATAATGGTTACTCTATTTATTTGAATAATACCTTCAATGGTCTTGCACCTAAAATGAATGGGTCATTGAAATCTCGATCGTAGTGATACACATGTTCATGCCAAAAGATAGTAATGATAGTACCACCTATTTGTGGCACTGCCACGTAAGTCATATCGGTATAAAATGCATGAAGAAGCTCCATGTTGATGGATCTTTGGACTCACTCATTTTTGAAAAGTTTGAGACATGTGAACCATGTCTATTGGTATATATGCATGAAGAAACTCCATGCAAATGGACCGTTTGAACTCACTTGATTTTGAATCACTTGAGATATGCAAATCATACCACATGGGCAAGATGACTGAAAATCCTCGGTTTTAGTAAGATGGAACAAGATAGCAACTTGTTGGAAGTAACACATTTTGATGTGTGTAGTCCAATGAGTGCTGAGGCATGAAGTGAATATCATTATGTTCTTACTTCACAGATGATTCATGTAGATGCTGAATATATTTACTTGATGAAACACAAGTCTGAATTATTGAATGGTTCAAGTAATTTCAGAGTAAAGTTGAAGATCATCGTGACAAGAGGATAAAATGTCTATGATAAGATCATAGAGATGAGTATCTGAGTTACGAGTTTTGGCACACAATTAAGACATTGTGGAAATTGTTTTGCAATTAATACCGCCTGGAACACCATAGTGTGATGGTGTGTCCGAACATCATAACTGCACCCTATTGGATATGATGCATACCATGATGTCTCTTATCGTATTACCACTATCGTTCATGGGTTAGGCATTAGAGACAACCACATTCACTTTAAATAGGGCACCACATAATTCCGTTGAGATGACACCGTATGAATTATGGTTTAGAGAAACCTAAGTTGTCGTTTCTTAAAAGTTTGGGGCTGCGACGCTTATATGAAAAAGTTTCAGGTTGATAAGCTCGAACCCAAAGTGGATAAAATGCATCTTCATAGGAAACCCAAAACAGTTGGGTATACCTCCTAATTCAGATCCGAAAGCAATATGGATTGTTTCTTGAATCGGGTCCTTTCTCGAGGAAAAGTTTCTCTCGAAAGAATTGAGTGGGAGGATGGTGGAAACTTGATGAGGTTATTGAACCGTCTCTTCAACTAGTGTGTGGCAGGGCACAGGAAGTTGTTCCTGTGGCACCTACACCAATTGAAGTGGAAGCTTGTGATGTTGATCATGAAACTAAGGATCAAGTCACTACCAAACCTCGTGGGATGACAAGGATACGTACTATATCAGAGTGGTACGTAATCCTGTCTTGGAAGTCATGTTGCTGGACAACAATGAACCTACGAGCTATGGAGAAGCAATGATGGGCCCGGATTCCGATAAATGGCTTGAGGCCATAAAATCCGAGAGAGGATCCATGTATGAAAACAAAGTGAAGACTTTGGCAGAACGGCTCGATGGTCGTATGGCAAATGAGTACGGATGGATTTTAAAAGGAAGACAGACAATGATGGTAAGAATTACCATTAAGAAAGCTCGACTTGTCGTTAAGATGTTTTCCGACAAGTTCAAGGAGTTGACTACGATGAGATTTTCTCACTCGTAGCGATGCTAAGAGTCTGTTGGAATTATATTAGCGATTACTGCATTATTTATGAAATCTTGCAGATAGGATGTCAAAACATGGTTTCCTCGACGATTTTCTTGAGGAAAGGTTGTATGTGATACAACCGGAAGGTTTTGTCAATCCCGAAAGATGCTAATAAGTATGCAAAGCTCCAGCAATCCTTCTAAGGACTGGAGTGAGCATCTCGGAGTTGGAATGTATGCTTTGATGATGATCAAAGATTTTGGGTTTGTACAAAGTTTATGAGAAACTTGTATTTCCAAAGAAGTGAGTGGGAGCACTATAGAATTTCTGATGAGTATATGTTGTTGACATATTGTTGATCAGAAATGACGTAGAATTTCTGGAAAGCATATAGGGTTATTTTGAAAGTGCTTTTCAATGGAAAGCCTGGATTAAGCTACTTGAACATTGAGCATCAAGATCTATAAGGATAGATCAAAATGCTTAATAATACTTTCAAATGAGCACATACCTTGACATGATCTTGAAGGTGTTCAAGATGGACTAGTCAAAGAAGGAGTTCTTGCCTGAGTTGTAAGGTATGAAGTTAAGACTTAAAGCTCGACCTCGGCAGAATAGAGAGAAAGGACGAAGGTCGTCCCCTATGCTTAAGACATAGGCTCTACAGTATGCCATGCTGAGTACCGCACCTGAAGTGTGCCTTGCCATGAGTCAGTCAAGGGGTACAAGAGTGATCCAGGAATGGATCACAGACAGCGGTCAAAGTTATCCTTGGTAACTAGTGGACTAAGGAATTTTCTCGATTATGGAGGTGGTAAAAGAGTTCGTCGTAAAGGTTACGTCGATGCAAGCTTAACACCTATCTGGATAGCTCTAAGAAGAGATACCGGATACGTATTATGGGGCAACAATTTAGAATAGCTCCAAGTAGAACAGTTATTTGGAATAGCTCCAAATAGAGCGTGGTAGCTACATCTAGGAGATGACATAGAGATTTGTAAAGCACACACGGATCTGAAAGGTTCGGACCCGTTGACTAAAACCTCTCTCACAAGCAACATGATCAAACCTAAAACTCTTGGGTATTAGTCACATGGCGATGTGACCTGTGAGTGTTAATCACATGGCGATGTGAACTAGATTATTGACTCTAGTGCAAGTGGGAGACTGTTGGAAATATGCCCTAGAGGCAATAATAAAAGTGTTATTATTATATTTCCTTGTTCATGATAATTGTCTTTTATTCATGCTATAACTGTATTATCCGGAAATCGTAATACATGTGTGAATACATAGACCACAATATGTCCCTAGTGAGCCTCTAGTTGACTAGCTCGTTGTGATCAACAGATAGTCATGGTTTCCTGGCTATGGACATTGGATGTCGTTGATAACGGGATCACATCATTAGGAGAATGATGTGATGGACAAGACCCAATCCTAAGCCTAGCACAAAGATCGTGTAGTTCGTTTGCTAGAGCTTTGCCAATGTCAAGTATCTCTTCCTTTGACCATGAGAGTGTGTAACTCCTGGATACCGTAAGAGTGCTTTGGGTGTATCAAACGTCACAACGTAACTGGGTGACTATAAAGGTGCACTACAGGTATCTCCGAAAGTATCTATTGTTTTATGCGGATCGAGACTGGGATTTGTCACTCCGTGTAAACGGAGAGGTATCTCTGGGCCCACTCGGTAGGACATCATCATATGCGCAATGTGACCAAGGAGTTGATCACGGGATGATGTGTTACGGAACGAGTAAAGTGACTTGCCGGTAACGAGATTGAACAAGGTATTGGATACCGACGATCGAATCTCGGGCAAGTAACATACCGATAGACAAAGGGAATTGAATACAGGATTGATTAAGTCCTTGACATCGTGGTTCATCCGATGAGATCATCGTGGAACATGTGGGAGCCATCATGGGTATCCAGATCCCGCTGTTGGTTATTGACCGGAGAACGTCTCGGTCATGTCTACATGTCTCCCGAACCCGTTGGGTCTACACACTTAAGGTTCGATGGTGCTAGGGTTATAAAGGAAGTTTGTATGTGGTTACCGAATGTTGTTCGGAGTCCCGGATGAGATCCTGGACGTCACGAGGAGTTCCGGAATGGTCCGGAGGTAAAGATTTATATATGGGAAGTCCTATTTTGGCCACCGGAAAATGTTCGGGATTTTTCGGTATTGTACCGGGAAGGTTCTAGAAGGTTCTGGAGTGGGGCCCACCTGCATGGGGGGACCCACATGGACGTGGGTAGTGGGGACAAGGCCCCACACCCCTGGTCAAGGCGCACCAAGATCCCCCCTTAGAAGGAATAAGATCATATCCCGAAGGGATAAGATCAAGATCCCTAAAAAAGGGGGATAACAATCGGTGGGGAAGGAAATAATGAGATTTCTTTCCTTCCACCTTGGCCAACGCCCCAATGGACTTGGAGGGCAAGAAACCAGCCCCTCCACCCCTATATATAGTGGGGAGGCGCATGGGAGCTATACACGAAGTTCTGGCGCAGCCCTCCCCTCTCCCAAGTCGTCCTCCTCTCCCGTGGTGCTTGGCGAAGCCCTGCTGGATTGCCACGCTCCTCCATCACCACCACGCCGTTGTGCTGCTGTTGGATGGAGTCTTCCTCAACCTCTCCCTCTCTCCTTGCTGGATCAAGGCGTGGGAGACGTCACCGGGCTGTACATGTGTTGAACGCGGAGGTGCCGTGCGTTCGGCACTTGATCATCGATGATTTGAATCACGAGGAGTACGACTCCTTCAACCCCGTTCTCTTGAACGCTTCCGCTTAGCGATCTACAAGGGTATGTAGATGCACTCTCTTTCTACTCGTTGCTGGTCTCTCCATAGATAGATCTTGGTGACACGTAGGAAAATTTTGAATTTCTGCTACGTTCCCCAACACGCGCAACCGCCTCCAAAAAACATTCATACACAATGGATGCCTAAGCACACATGCGCGCGGCCGAAATCGCTCCCTCCCACTATTTGGGACACCTGGGATTACCATGCTACCCCCGACCCGTAGTAGGTCCGAAATTTAAGAGGGGGGCAAAGTTTGTACTTTCCCCAAATTTCAAACAAGCGCATCCCATCTTCTGTTCAAAAACGCCAAAACAAGTGCATCCCAGACCGAAACATGGTTCCCCCCCCCCGTCTGATTCCCCATTCGTACTCCGTGGGC
Source organism: Triticum aestivum (assembly GCF_018294505.1). Taxonomy (NCBI): domain Eukaryota; kingdom Viridiplantae; phylum Streptophyta; class Magnoliopsida; order Poales; family Poaceae; genus Triticum; species Triticum aestivum. The sequence goes on along the minus strand of NC_057795.1, from coordinate 83,130,326 downwards.
GCCAAAACTACCTCTCCACCAGCCATGAAACCCCGGCGTCCTCCGTCCGCCACCCCATCCTACCCATCAACCGCCACCCTCCTCCATCAGGCTGGAACCGATACCGTGACATAGTCGTCCACCGCAACCTCAACCGCAACGCCCTCCACGGCTAGTAGTTGAAGCCGAGGCAGAGCCATCCGTACCCGAGCCAATTCAACCACGCCATCCTGCGCCTCACCGCTGCCGCTCCAACTTCGCCACCCTCCACCGCACCGGAGCTGTTCCTCCTACGCTGTCCTTCGCCGCCTCGGATCTGCTTCCCCTCCCCCGACATACGGCCACGGCAACACAGTCAACAATTTGGCCATGGGTTCGTCCAAGCCTGCACCATCCAGAACATCGGTTTCCCCGGTAAAAAGAAGAAGATCGCCGCGACATGTGAAGGTGACCACACCAGCAACCGAATAAGGTACTCCTCTTCCCTTATTGGTGCAAATCTTATGTCTCTGCTTGCACGGTATTCATCCCACAAAAGACACTAGTTGACCGCTTCTTCTTGATACTAGATGTTCCTAGTAACTCACGAGGCACAAGGTTTCTCCGCATATACTATCTCACCTTAGCTCGAGGTTCGTCGGCCCCCTGAATTTCAATTTCTGGACAGTTGATTCCTAATTAGTGGAAGCATTCGCCGGTGTAACAGGCGCTAGTACGACTATTACACTGAGCAAACAGCGCCTTGGTGTTTATCTTAGGGGCGTGTGCGGCCTAGAGGTACTAGCGCCCGATCTGGAGGTCAGCCGGGATTAAAGGGATGGCCTAGGGGCGCTACCAAGCATGACGGTGGTGTGAGGTCGATGGGAGGGCGGGGCGGCGGAGGAACGGGTCTGGGCCGGTGGCCACTAGTGGTTCGAGAAAGACCGTCAACAGTGACTGGCAGGAGGTAGACGAAGGCCATCTGCCCGTTCCTTATAGACCAGACGGTTCCTTAAAAAATCGACTCACCTATTTATTTTCAGTTGACTGTTATCTTAGATATGACCATATGTGGTGGTGTGCTGGAGGAGTACCTACATTTCCTGTGCTCATATATTACAAAATCATACGGAGTAGAATCTAATTTTGTTTGCCATGCAATGTTGTAGAGCTATCATATGTCTCCTGTCATTTATTTTTCAGCCACCTGCTATCTGCTACTTTTATAGTGCACTAGTTCCGCACACACTTCACCCATACTCTCACTATTGTGTTTTTATGCAAGGGTATTTTAGAGTCTGCCAAAAGTGAAGCAAAAAAGAAAAGAGACAAGGCATGCCAGCTTTCTACGTGGCTAGGCGCGACACCATACAACGCTTTAAAGGGTGCAGTGTCAGCAGATGGAGACGTTAAACGTTTCTCTATAGTTGATGACCTCGCTCGCAATGAACCACCATCCCAGGTGCTTTGCTTTAACTTCGCGGTGTCATATGTGGTTGCATGTTCCATATGGTGTCTAGTTTGTATTCTAAAGGCCGAAGTCAGTCTTTATTAAGATAAGGAAAGCTATTTTTTACATGAACCACCATCCCGTGAGCACCAGAAGACAAATAGCTAGTCAGGGCACTGGCCGAGCCAGTGACAAGCCCAACAAAGATAGGCATCACCTGGAAGCCAACTAAAATGCCACGATGGTGGCGAATCAGTCCGACTCACACCAGGCTCTCAGGTCCTAGATGATCATGTTCACCACTCCAGCCGAATGTCTAGCTTGTATTGCTTCCAATTTGGTTAAATTGCATCTGCTTAGCTTACACATTATACCTTTGAATATGACATGCCAGTCTGTTTTTGGTACATACTAGTACATCTGTGTATTAACCATGTTCTTACATCAAACTAATGTTCTTGTGTATCCCTCATCAATCACTTATGACGAGGCAGGTGATACGTCTCCAACGTATCTATAATTTTTGATTGCTCCATGCTATATTATCTACTATTTTGGGCAATATTGGGCTTTATTATCCACTTTTATATTATTTTTGGGACTAACCTATTAACCGGAGGCCCAGCCCAGATTTGTTGTTTTATGCCTATTTCAGTGTTTGAAGGAAAAGGAATGTCCGACGGAGCCAAAACGGAACGAAATCAACTAGAGAAGTTATTTTTGGAAGGAAAGCAACCCAGGGAACTTGGAGTGCACGTCAGGGGAGATACGGGCTGCCCACGAGGGTGGGGGGCGCGCCCGCCCCTACCTCATGGGCCCCCCGTAGCTCCTCCGACATACCCCATGCACCCATATATACTCTTGTACCCTAAAACTTCCAGAACAGAAGATGGATCGGGAGTTCCGCCACCGCAAGCCTTAGTAGCCACCAAAAACCTCTCGGGAGCCCATTCTGGCGCCCTGCCGGAGGGGGATCCCATCACCAGTGGCCATCTTCATCATCCTAGCGCTATCCATGACGAGGAGGGAGTAGTTCACCCTCGGGGCTGAGGGTATGTACCAGTAGCTATGTGTTTGATCTCTCTCTCTCGTGTTCTTTCTCGTGTTCCCTCTATGGCATGATCTTGATGTATCCCGAGCTTTGCTATTGTAGTTGGATCTTATGACGTTTCTCCCCCTCTACTCTCTTGTGATGAATTGAGTTTCCCCTTTGAAGTTATCTTATCGGATTAAGTCTTTTATGAGAACACTTGATGCGGCCACTTGATGTCTGTTTTGGTGATCAACTTGCGGGTTTCGTGACATTGGGAACCTATGCATAGGGGTTGGCACACGTTCTTGACTCTCCGGTAGAAACTTTGGGGCACTCTTTGAAGTACTTTTATGTTGGTTGGATGAATCTGAGATTGTGTCATGCATATCGTATAATCATGCCCACGGATACTTGAGGTGACAATGGAGTATCTAGTGACATTATGGTTTTGGTTGATTTGTGTCCTAAGGTGTCATTCTAGTACGAACTCTTTTATAGATTGATCCGAAAGAATAACTTTGAGGTGGTTTCGTACCCTACCATAATCTCTATGTTGTTCTCCGCTATTGGTGGCTTTGGAGTGACTCTTTGTTGCATGTTGAGGGCTTGTTATATGATCTATCTATGTTATTATTGTTGAGAGAACTTGCACTAGCGAAAGTATGAACCCTAGGCCTTGTTTCCTATCATTGCAATACCGTTTACGCTCACTTTTATCATTAGTTACCTTGCTGTTTTTATTATTTCAGATTACAAAAACCTATATCTACTATCCATATTGCACTTGTATCACCATCTCTTCGCCGAACTAGTGCACCTATACAATTTGCCATTGTATTGGGTGTGTTGGGGACACAAGAGACTCTTTGTTATTTGGTTGCAGGGTTGCTTGAGAGAGACCATCTTCATCCTATGCCTCCTACAGATTGATAAACCTTAGGTCATCCACTTGAGGGAAATTTGCTACTGTCCTACAAACCTGTGCACTTGCAGGCCCAACAACGTCTACAAGAAGAAGGTTGTGTAGTAGACATCAGCAGGCAGGCAAGGGGACTACTCCTCATTTAAAGAATGCAGCGTCAGCCTCCCGACATGATTCTCAAGAAACCGAAATGTTAGATGACGATAGTGAACGTAGCTCTGTAGTTGATTACAGCATTTCCCCTACACTAGCATCACAGGTGCTTGCTCTAACTTGGTAGCGTGATATGTGGTTGCATGTTGCATATGGTGTCTAGATTGTAATTCTTCCAATCTGCTTAAACTGCATGTGCTAGTCTGCTTAGCTTATACTCCTGTAAATGTGACATTATACCTATTAATGTGACATGCCTTCCTGTATTTAGTACATAGTACATCTATCTATTAAGCATGTCCTTACATAAAACTATTTTTTTTGTATCCCGCATCAATCAATATGATGAGATACCTTTAGTATATGCAGTGCGATATTAGTTGCATCTTTCATATGATTTATAGCATGCACTGCTTCTAATTTGTTGAAATTCCGTTTATGATGGGACACTTTTAACTTGGCAGAGTCATATTGGTTGCATCTTTCATGTGGTGTCTAGCTTGCATTGCTTCTTATTTGCTGGAATGGTTTCTGCTTAGTTTACACAAACAGTTGTGAACATGCCATGTCGTCCTGTTTTTCGTACATATTCCATCCTGGTATCATCTGTTTGCCTTACATGAAAGTAGTGATTGTCAGTATCATGCATGAATGAGTTCTGAAGAGATAATTTTATTGCTTTTTCTTGTCGGTTTTACTTGACAATTCAAAATCAATAAAGCAGAAGGAAAATAGCAATGCAGTGGATAAAGGTGCTCCTTCCAAACGGAGGGCCTCTACAGTTTCTACTCCTCCACACCCCAAGATGATTTCCAAGACAACACATGCATAGACACTCAACAAAGCTGTGTGTATGATGAGCATGTCTCCCCTAGTGCAGCATCACTGGTGCTCCCTCTAACTTGGCACTGTTATATGTGGTTGCATGTTATGTGTGATGTCTATCTTGTATTGCTTCTAATTTTGTTGAATTCCATCTGCTTACTTTACACATTATACTTGAATAAGACACGTGTTCCTGTTTCTAGAACATACAATATCTGTCTATCACACCATGTTCTTACATCAAATTACTACAGTTGTGTAGCCTGCAACAATCACTTATCATAAGACACGTTTGACTTCGGAGTGTGATATAGGTTACATCTCACATTCTTTTCTAGCTTGTACTACTAATTGGTTGAAATGGCACTTATGACGAGACAATTTGAACTTGGTAGAGTGATATTCGTTGCATCTTTCATATGGTGTCTAGCTTTCATTGCTTCTAATTTGTTTAAATGCCTTCTCCTTAGTTTACACATCATAAGCTGTGAATATGCAATGTTGTGAATATGAAATGCAACTAATGACGAGAGACCTCTAACATGGTAGTGTGATGTTGTTTGCATCTTGCATATGATTTATTTCTTGTACTGCTTCACAATTTTTTAAACGCCATTTATGCTGAGACACTATTAACTTGGCAGAGCGATATTTGTAGCATCTTTCATATGGTGTCTACCTTCCATTGCATTGCTTCTAATTTGGTGAAATGTCTTCTTCTTAGTGTACACATCATAGTTCCGGTTATCTCTTCCGTCCTGTTTTTCATACATATTACATCCTCCTATCATGTGGTTGTCTAACATCAAAGTTCAGTTCGTCTGCATCACGCATCAATTTGTTCTGAAGAACTAAATTGTTATTCATTTTTCTTGTCAGCTTGACTTAACATGGCACAGAGAAAGAGGAAGAAACAAAGAATGGCAGGGAATGAGAAGCGCATGAATCCTGCAGATTCTGCTGGTACTGATGGTGCAATAGAAGGTGAAAGTCCAGCGGAAAATTCTACAAACACGACATCCCATGCTACACGAGTTGCAAAAAAGCCAAATAGAAACAAATAGGTGCCACCAAACAAGAAGAGGCAGCCCTAGTTCTTGCAACACCTACCACAGTACTACCAGCTGCACGACATACTCGTGCGTCAACTGAGCTAGCAGCACGTTCCCAAGCTCCCTTGCCACCTGATACTACTTCCCAAGCACTCTTGACACAAGATGAGTTGGCAATATCAGATGAACCTTGTGAGCTTCAACAGCAAGAAGGTAGTTGCTGGAGTGAAGTTACAGTTGCATGCTTCTTTATATGTAGTCTCCCAGTTTGATGTACACTAACACTTCCTATGTTCGTTGTTGGACTAGCACCTAGGCGCTAGAGGAAACAAACATCAGGGATAATGCTCGATAGTTTAACTAAATCTAGAGGAGGAAGAATGGAGATCCATTTTGAGGCAGGTTTAAAAAGGCCACGTGATGCTACAGAGTCAGCCAAGTTAGTATCAGAGGCAGCGGTTGCCGTTAGGTGTCATGTACGTATCCCCCCAACATGGATTCAGTACAGGAATGACAAATACGAAACCTAGTTCAACACCTTCCTCGACCATTTATATGTAAGTATGGTTATGTATGGAAACTAGTAATATCGTCTTGCTCTGTCCCATACTTTCTAGGTTGCTGATGATGAGACTCCCATAATTTTCAACAGATGAGGTTCACGTTGGATAGCCAAGATGATGCAACCAGACAAGCTTGCACCCATGTTTTCAAGTCTGCTCTCTGACAGTATCGGTATAACTTGAGTAAAACTCACTTTGAAGGCAAGGCTAACAGTGAACTTTCCCTAACATCTCCAGTAGAAAATATATCGGATGAAGACTAGACGGGCCTTGCTAAACACTGGTCTGATCCGAAGTATCAGGTACATTATATATATGTGATCAGATCACATGTTGAAGTCCTATTGACGCATGTGCCACACAAATCTATCTTCTTGTAGGTGAACTGTTCAAAGAACAAGGCCAACCGTACGAAAGTGAAATTCCAACAGATGACGGCATCTCGTAGCTATATTGCACACTGCGAGGCTCTTGGAATTAGCTGCTGTTTCACTCTTTTCGCTGTACCATATTATCAGATCTATATTGACTTGTTTGAAATGCAGAGGAAACCCCGCAAGGACCACAAAGTACCTGAACCAAATGTTATGGAAATCTTGAAGGACTGTCACACCTGCAAGAAGAAGGGCATGACTACACCAGTCAAAGCCGCTGTTGTAAGTCCTTAATCCTGATGCCTTTTAACTACTACTTACTCTGACTTGTGCCTTGAACTGCATGGTTTGCAGCCAATGTCTATTACTCTTTTCAATTTTATACACAATTGTCTTAGCGTATCATTGCACCTTACGAGGTTTAATAGGGAGGAGTGATGTTCCTTTGATCTTGACCCGTAATCTAGTTCCGTGCTGGACTTGCCCACACAATGTTACAATTGCATGTTTGTCTGTTCTCAGTTGTTTTGTGATATGAATGATGTCATACTATGCTTACCGTATTATAAACTTCGTCTCTTTATCCTTAGCCCTCAATACAATGTGAAGAAATAGACAATACATTAGCGATGGTACATGGTCATATGTTTGGAACCTGGTTTTATTATGTACTATGCAATAAAATACAACTAATATTTTACATGGGTTCACCAGAATAAGTTCTGTATATATACCAAAGCTATTTTGTTTGGTTTTGCTGCCTCCTTAATATCTTCTTTTCTGGTACTACTAATGTAAAACCTCAACTTTTCAGCGAGCTATGGCAAAAATGGTGGAACCGTCACCTTCTGAAGGTGGCGAGGCAACTATAACTGCAATGTCAGCTCTTGCTGCAGTGGGTCAGTACCTGTCCACTAACAGTGCCAAAAGCTAATTCCTGCGTAATACTGGGTTGGTTGTTAAGGCAATATCGTCCAAACTTCCTCTTGATCAAGTTATGCAAGCTCAAAGCAATGTTGTATCTGCGCTCTAGACACAAGTCCATTCCCTAACAGAGGCCCTTTGTGAAACTAGGAGAAACATTGCTCAATGTCGTCAAGATATGCATGGTTTCGAAACCAGATTATCAGACATTTGGTATGTTGTTCAGGAGCCTAGGGGAAATGAAGGCGAAGGTTATGGTGCTCCATCGGACAATACAGCATGAAAACGTAACAGTTAGGTCAAATGAACCGAGCTTCTGAACTACTGGTGGTGCATTTATCTGCTAGACTGTTAAGTTTTATGCCAACCTTCCTTCTGTTATATAGTTGTAATTTGTTTTGGCGCGATACAAAATTTATTCTTAACGTGCAGCCACCGGCTGAAGAAAACAGCAAGCCATTTTTGTATAGTGTAGGGTGTTCCCTATATTTGCACTGGTGGCGATCTTTGATGCCGAGTGGATGTAATCTATGCAATCGCCTTAATAGCCTTCCTAGTCTTCTTTTTCCCTGGTTTGCTAGTGGCCGCAACTACCCATGGGCCATATACGGGCCGTAGGATCCATGGGTCTCCTACGGGCCGTCGATAAATGGGCCTATAATCGGTGGGCCTCGGGCCTCCGGATAAATGGGTCTACATGGGCGGTAATCGGGCGTAATTGGTATCGGCCCAGCACGGTAACGAGTCGTTAACAAGCCGTAGGACTGCAAAAGCTTAATTCTGTCACAGGTATAATGGGTCATTAATGGGCCAGATTATAGGACGGGCTGGCCAGGAACGGGCCGACATTTGCCATGGCCCGAATTTCGCCCATTAGGGTAACAGGCCAGTAACGGGCCGACTCTTGCCATGGGCCGACTTTGGCCCATTTGGGAAATATGCCAGTAACGGGCCGACTCTTGCGATGGGCTGAATTTGGCCCATTAGGGGAACAAGCCAGTAACGGGCCGGAAGTAATCGAGGGCCGAAAAGTAGCCCAAGAACGTATGGGCCCTCAATAGGCCGAAATCTAACACGGGCTAGAAACGGCCCATGTAAATCATGGGCCGTTAATGGGTACAAAGAAAATTACTGTTCATTATGGGCTAGAGTCACCGTGGGCCTGTAAAGGGCCGAAAGAAACGAAGGCCTCATATGGGCCGAAAGACGTCATGGGCCATACATGGGCCGAAAGTGAAATGGGCTGGTGTTATATTCGACGGCCCACATGACGTTTTTGGGCTGATTTCCTTTAGTGCCTAACGGGTCGTGAGTTAACGGGCCGTAAAATGGGCTATTTGCGAAGAGACCGTTAACAGGCTTTTCATGGGCCAACCCGTTAATTTTTGACCAAGTCAAACGGGCCGACTTTGTAAGCTAAATGGGCCAGTGGTGGGCCGTGGCACGTGTCGACATATCATAGGCACCTATCTGACCCACGGACGAGCTGACACGTGTTTCGTCCGGCCACTAAGAATTTTACACGTGGAAATTTCCCATTGGTCGGGGCTGTTAACGGGTTATCGGATCCAAAACCCGACCCGATAGCTTAACGGTGTTCTGTTACGGTGGATGCCATGTGTGCGTCACCCTTGACGAAAGCACTTCTGTGACAGGCGATTTATCGTCAATGAAGTGGACACTTCCGTGATGATAACTTTGGTAATGTCATGGAACACTTCTACGACAGCACATGTATGACTATCTTGATTCTGTCATAAATTTGTCATGGATGTACATGCATGACAAAAAACGCGACCTACTGTGACAAACACGTATCATCACGGAAGTGTATTTGTTTTGTAGTGTGATAAGGTAGTCTTATCTTAAGTCTGCCACGTATGCAAGTGGTAGTAGTTTCTTGGCATTATTAGTGGTTTCTTGCATTATTAGGGGTTTCTTTTAAGGAACAATATATGTACTACTAGCGACAAAAGGCGATTCTAGGTTGCGTTGTACTCCAACGAGTACTACTAGTGGTCGCGGGAGTCTATACCTCGTTTTGTGGGTTCGATCCTGGCCGAACGCACGGCGACCTTTTTTTTAAATAGTAACTTTGCTGCGAGCCAATATTTTACACGGGTAGTTTGAGTTTTGAAGTCAAACGAACGTGCAGCACCACAATCTGGGTGCACCGAATAGCCTAGCCACGTGAATGGGTTTTCCTTCCTAGCATCCCAATTAAGCCCGAGGAGCCGGAAAAGCCTAGCGGGGCATTGGGAACTGTGCAATATGGCTCTATACGTTAAGTGCTCTACTACTACTATGTACCTTGTGGCGTTGCACACATGGACTTCACTCCATTATCGGCTCTACTATAAAAGAAATTCCTCTTGACGTATTTTTTCTTAAAACGCAGGCAAAAGCTTTGCTTCATCTCATTCATAAAGAAGGAACTACTAACAAAGTTCGACGAGATCCATTACACCTCAATAAATGGAAGCGAAAAGCCTAGTCTCGCTGTATCAAGTAACTCAAATGTTCTTCCCCCGCAGTAACCGTCACTGAAAAATAGGCTGCTAGTGTGTGCGTGAGAGGAGCGGCTGAGTAGGCCAGCTACATGAGAGGAGCGGCTGAGTAGAGCACCGAGAGTACCCACTAGGCCGGAACGCAGGTGTACTTTCCCTGCATTGATAGTACAACGATGATTCTAGAGAACAGTAGTACCCTCCACTTCCAACTGTAGCTCCTTGGCCCTGAGATTCAAGAGTTCAAAACTGGTGCACTATACTAGACTAGAGTAGAAGTACAGTACATCGCACTACTAGTTGAGAAAAAGTAGTACTAGTACTGTTAAAGTACAAGTACGTACTCCGTCACATAATGTAAGACGTTTTTTAACACTAGTTAGAATGTACAAAAAGTAGCAAAAACATACCCAAAATTTCTTAATCCACGCCAAAAACTACTACCTAGTGCCAAAAATTTCTTACTAGTGCTATTATTTACAGTATAATGCAATCCCATAACATCCCATAATGCTAGTACTAGTAGTAAATAATAGCCACACCCCTTCGCTAAGGAACGATCTACAGTCGGAAGGCAGGAGGCCCTACGGTTACTACGCTCTTATCTCCTCCTCGCCAGTTTCCCTCCCCCCAAAGAGAAGGCAGTTCGTTGCTACTCCCATGAATTCACAGGTGGTTCTCCTCCTCGTTGGAGCTGGGAGACCTTGGACGACGATCCTCTGGGAGAAATCGCACACCGCTCCAACGTCCTCACCGCCACAAGACTCGGTGCTTCCTGCACCAACTTTTCAAGATGGTGCTTAAAAAGGCTTGGGAAAAGGTCATGTTTGTTGGTCTTATATGCATCCTCGAGGAGAAGGTTCTTCTATGGGACAATCCTTCAAACAGTCCACCGCCACCTGGCCATGGTTTCACATTGACTCCGCTAGAGTTGCCGACGTTGAAAGGTAGTCGGATTTTGTCTGATGAGCATGTCAGTAATGCAGTTTGATCATGAAGTACTTAGTTATTCCATTTCCATCCCGTAATTTCTCTGTTGCCCACCGTCTTATATATAGGTCTGGTTCGGTGCCAATGAATATTGGCTTGCGTACCTCCGGCCGGATACCACCATCATTTTGCACAACATCCACAACAATGCGGACGTTCTGGTAGACCCCTTCTCCACCATTGGGATCGGCCTTCCGGACTGGCTGGGCTTGAATACGTATGATGATGCCCACATGAGATTGAAGAAGATAGCAATTGCGGACCCACCGACAAAGCGACGCGACTACGGTGATTACTATCTCATTGCGGTGTTCGACATAAGGATTGCCATCAATGCAAGAGGCAGTAACGGCAGAGGCTAGCGCATGTTGGCGGCGGCAGATTTGTACCCCTACATGTTCGAAGATGCCGTGCGCCATCTAGGCCGCATCTTCACGATGACAAGCCAAGGTACTTGTTTCATCTGGTTGCCATCCTACGATACGGGAGATTACAAACAGAATGCACACACCATCATATGCATCCCTAACGGTACACCAGTCATCCCCCAATCAAAATAAGATTGCTGATCCTGGATGTGCATTTGCATTCGCGATTTGGTCTAACCTGGAACCTTGTAGCCGACTTTGGCATATTGGGATCTACTATCTTAGCAGTCGTTACCCATGGTACCACTAATGTGCAACATGGTCACACAATCTACCATGATCGTACCGTCACCATCTACCCAGGTATTCCATTTTTTAACCCTCTCGCCTTCTCTTTCATTGTTGTACTAGTACTTACTAGTACTAGTAGGAGTACTTTTTACCTTGGGGGACGCGTATAGCTAGCTAGGCCCTTGAAGACTTGAACCCACTAGCCGCCATGCCATTTTTGTTTTTCCATGTCTTACTATCTCATCCATGTAGCCAAGAGTTGCTATATATAATAAGCCGGTTATTTTACTTCCTCTATACCGGAGTAGTACTATTTGCTGCACAGTATTACTGACCGCCATATTTGAGCACAACATTATTATGCATGGACCTTGACTATGTGCGTCAACATGTGTCCAGATCTGAGATGCCGCGTGTACCAGATGAACGACGCCGAGTTCGACCCCCGTGATGCTACATAGGTGCCGAGAACACTCTTGGAGAGTACTCGCTTTTCATTGGGGACAGCTACCCCATTGTGAAGCAGATGCCACCTTCCGTGCATGACACGGAAGGCCTGCCATTCATGAAGCATGGTTGTGTCTTCAGTGCGCACAGCCAGATGAACGACATGCTGGGACACGGTATCCCTGATTTATGATGCTTCAGCTTGGATGAGTCTCCATCGTGTGGAACCGGACTAGAAACCTGCGATAATGATTCCTGTTTCCCACTGCTATGGATCGTGCCATCCATGAAGAACACCCAGGACTGGAACCTGGAGGAGGACATGTAGCCCATCTATAATGTGTAAGTGGAGTACGGTAAATTGTGAACGGTAGCACTGTGAATATATGTAGACTAGTCGTGCACAAATTTATCACATGAATTGGAGATGAACTTGTGTGGCATACTGGCATTTGTCCTTTAGAATTTATTACTAGTAAATGTGTTATGTGTACATGCAACTTGTGTGGTTGTTGCACGGGCTCCAACACACTCTTTGAGAAAAAAAGGTGGCACAACTTTGGATATATACGTGATGTGGCGGCATCATACAGTAGCATCGTTCGCTATAGTTGTAGTACACTCCTACTAGGACGACAACTCCTATAAAACCTTGCTCCTGGATCTTTGCCTCTTCAGGAGGTTCAACAGTTCGTACTCGTGTGAACCTTGCACTTGGCTCTTCGCCTCTTCGGAAGGTCCAACAATGATGATACTACAATACAATATGCTTATGGCAATCTAACACTGACTGAACTGCTACACGTCCACCGCGAGGGCAAGGGCGAGGGAGAGGGAGAGGGAGAGGGCGCTGTAGTCAAAACCCTCTCCTCGTCCTGCGAACCACCGCGCGCGTGGGCGAGGGAGAGGCGTAGTAAGCAAGCTTCTCCTCGTTCGGCGAGTTGACGGGACATATCAAAGCAGTACTAGTACTAGTCCATACTGCATCCTTTCGGTTAATACGGCTTAATTGGAAATGAGAAAAATACACTGGCGGTCAACATATGTAACAATACACTCTTTACGGTCACTATATATAGTTTTGCGGTGATTATATGATCACTAGCTCATCGTAGAGCACCGTGCTACCTCTTGAGAACTGCGTTGGTTTTCCCTTGAAGAGGAAAGGGTGATGCAGCAAAGTAGCATAAGTATTTCCCTCAGTTTTTGAGAACCAAGGTATCAATCCAGTAGGAGGCTCCTCAAAAGTCCCACGCACCTACACAAACAAACAAGAACCTCGCAACGAACGCGATAAAGGGGTTGTCGATCCCTTCATGGTAACTTGCAAAAGTGAGATCTGATAGAGGTAATAAGATAAGATAAATATTTTTGGTATTTTTATAATATAGATGGAAAAGTAAAAGATGCAAATAAAAGTAGATGGGAAACCTATATGATAGAAGATAGACCCGGGGGGCATATGTTTCACAAGTGGCTTCTCTCAAGATAGCATAAGTATTACGGTGGGTGAACAAATTACTGTCGAGCAATTGATAGAAAAGCGCATAGTTATGAGATTATCTAGGCATGATCATGTATATAGGCATCGCGTCCGTGACAAGTAGATCGCAACGATTCTGCATCTACTACTATTACTCCCCACATCGACCGACTCCTGCCTGCATCTAGAGTATTAAGTTCATGAAGAACAAAGTAACTCATTAAGAAAGATGACATGATGTAGAGCAATAAACTCATGCATAATGATATAAACCCCATCTTTTTATCCTCGATGGAAACAATACAATATGTGCCTTGCTGCCCCTGCTGTCACTGGGAAAGAACACCGCAAGATTGAACCCAAAGCTAAGCACTTCTCCTATTGCATGAAAGATCAATCTAGTAGGCCAAACCAAACTGATAATTCAAAGAAACTTGCAAAGATAACAAATCACACATAAACGAATTCAGAGGAGATTCAAATATTTCTCATAGATAAACATGATCATAAACCCACAATTCATCGGATTTCGACAAACACACCACAAAAAGAGTTACATCGAATAGATCTGCAAGAAGATCGAGGAGAACTTTGTATTGAGATTCAAAGAGAGAGAAGAAGCCATCTAGCTAATAACTATGGACCTGAAGGTCTATGGTAAACTACTCACAACTCATCAGAGAGGCCATGGAGATGATGTACAGGCCCTCCATGGTCGATTCCCCCTCTGGCGGAGCACCGACGAAGGCTCCAAGATGGGATCTCGCGGGTACAGAAGGTCGCGGCGGTGGAAATAGTTTTTCGTGGTGCTCCTGGATGTTTTCAGGGTACGTGGATATATATAGGAGGAAGAAGTATGTCGGTTGAGCCACGAGGGGCCCACGAGGGTGGGGGGCGTGCCCACCCCCTTAGGGCGCACCGGGCAACCTCATGGCTGCCTCGTTTGCTGCTTGACATCCACTCCAAGTCTCCTGGATTGTGTTTGTTCCAAAAATATTGCTCCCGAAGGTTTCATTCCGTTTGGACTCCGTTTGATATTCCTTTTCATGGAAACACTGAAATAGGCAAAAGAACAACAATTCGGGTTGGGCCTCCGATTAGTAGCTTAGTCCCAAAAAATGATATAAAAGTGTAAAGTAAAGCCCATAAACATCCAAAACGGGTAATATAATAGCATGGAACAATAAAAAATTATAGATACGTTGGAGACGTATCAAGCATCCCCAAGCTTAATTCCTGCTCGTCCTCGAGTAGGTAAATGATAAAAACAGAATTTTTGATGTGGAATGCTACCTAGCATATTTCTCAATGTAATTTTCTTTATTGTGGCATGAATGTTCAGATCCAAATGATTCAAAATAAATGTTCATATTGACATAAGAAATAGTAATAATTCAAGCATACTAACTAAGCAATCATGTCTTCTCAAAATAACATGGCATTAGAAGGTTCATCCATACAAAATTATATAGTTAGGCTATGTTTCATTTTCATCACACAAAATACTCCCATCAAGAACAACCCTGTTTTCAGGCAAGCAATTGGTTCATACTTTTTAATGTGCTTCAACTTTTTCCAACTCTCACGCAATAGATGAGCATGAGCCATGGATATAGCACTATGTGTCAGTGTCAAAACCGGAGGATCTCGGGTAGGGGGTCCCGATCTGTGCGTCAAGGCGGATGGTAACAGGAAGCGAGGGACACAGGTGTTTACCCAGGTTCGGGCCCTCTTGATGGAGGTAAAACCCTACTTCCTGCTTGATTAATATTGATGATATGGTTAGTACAAGAGTAGATATACCACGAGATCATAGAGGCTGAACCCTAAGAGCTAGCCTATGATGGTATGATTGTAATTGTGATCGGCCTTCTAAGGACCAACCTCTCCGGTTTATATAGACACCGGAGAGGGCTAGGGTTTACATGGAGTCGGTTATAAGGAAGGAAATATAATATCCGGATCGCCAAGCTTGCCTTCCACGCAAAGGAGAGTCCCATCCGGACAAAGGCCGAAGTCTTGAGTCTTGTATCTTCACACTTCAATAGTCCAGATGTTGTACATAGTCCGGCTGTCCGGATACCCCCTAATCCAGGACTCCCTCAGTAGCCCCTGAACCAGGCTTCAATGACGATGAGTCCGGCACGCAGTACTGTCTTCGGCATTGCAAGGCGGGTTCCTCCTCCGAATACTCCAAAGTAATCATCGAACACTTAAACCATGTCCGTATCTGCGAGATGATCTTCATGTGCCACTGTAGAGAGAATAATATTTCACAAATGCAATCTCCGGACAACTTTTTCTGATGACGTGACATTTTATTACGGTCGGATCATTATTCGATCCATTTTCCACCAACTAGCTACATCACATATTACGAGGCGGTTTCTTTGACACGTCTTGTCGAAGCAGAGATCGTGTCCCGTTATCACAGGATTCTCATCAATACGGGTATGGGTAATCTCACCACGCCATTAATCGTGGCACTTGGGAAACAAGCGATTCCCAACGGGCAATTGGGGAGGCGCACCGCCTTTGGTGCCTCTATAAAGGGATAAGATTTCCCCATTTTCACCCACGCCTTCTTCCTTCTTTGCCCACTCTTGTCCCCTCGAGCTCCAGCGCCCAAGCCCAAGTCTTCTCCGCACAGCTAAACATGTCCGGAGCAGGAGGCAAGTGGGTGGCCTCCAGCGTCAAGGAGAAGCACATCGCAAATCTTCGGGCGGCCGGATATTTGGCCGCGGACATAGAGCACCGTCTACCAGACGTTGGGCAGGTCATTCCGACCCCAGGACCCGACGAAAGGGTCGTATTCGTCGCCCACTTCGTCCGTGGACTGGGATTTCCACTCCATCCCTTCGTCCGCGGGCTCATGTTCTACTACGGGCTAGATTTCCATGATCTAGCCCCGAACTTCGTCCTCAACATCTCGGCATTCATCATCGTATGCGATGCCTTCCTCCGCATCCAGCCTCACTTTGTCCTATGGCTGCAAACCTTCTGCGTGAAGCCGAAGGTTGTAAGCGGCCAACAAGCGGAGTGCGGAGGGGCCATGGTGGGCAAAATGCCCAACGTCACATGGCTCGATGGCTCCTTTGCGGAGACCGTAAAAGGATGGCAATCGGGGTGGTTCTACATCACTGAGTCGCGCGGCGCCAACTGGGCAGCGGCCCCCGAGTTCTGATCCGGAGCCCCCATGCGGCTCACCTCTTGGGAGAAAAAGGGCCTGTCCTGGGGCGATTCCATGGAGACGGCCGGACTCCAAACATGCATCAAAATCATGAATGACAAGAACATCAAGCTTGTCAACATGATCCATGTCGTGGAATTGTCACGGCAGATGTCCTAATGTAAGGACTTAGTCGCGAGGCCAACGCATCTATGTGCTAGCTTGAGAGGGGTTGAACAGAATCGAGAGACGCAACACAAGACAAGGGTTTAGACAGCTTCGGGCCCCGGGAAACATCATCCGGTAATAACCCTACATGCTGTTTGTGGCTAGGTCTCATTATGATCATGAGGGAGTCGACGTAAGCCGGATCTCCTCTTTGTGTCTAGCCCTAGAGATTATTGCTTGTTGCCTCCTCCTCTTTGGGGAGCCCTACCCCACCTTATATAAGTTGGAGGGACAGGTTACATGTGGGGTCCTCGTAGGACTAGGACTAGTCTATCTTTTCTTACAAGTTGAATACAAGTCCGGGTCTTGCTTCCTTCCTCTTAAGCCGGCCTTCCATAATGTAAGACGGCCTTCTGGGCCTTGAGCCTCTTGGCCCCCCGGGTCTTGTCGCTCCTCTGATCCGCTTGCCAGGACACCCATAAGTCGCCAGGCTCGGGCGGGTCACTTAGTGAGTCGTCCAGTCCGGGCGGGTCATTAGTGAGTCGCCAAGTCCGGCCGGGTTATACATCTGGCCGGGTCATACCGCGGGGTATATCCCTGACATTAGCCCCCAAGTTTAATTTGGATTTATCCATGTTAAACTGATATGCAACATAAACACAAGAACAAATTGACAGGTTGTACTCCAGGTTAAATATTCTTGTAAGCCGGCATTTGATCATCCTTAAGTCCTTGTCATCTCCTCCTTCTGGAAAATCCGGGTCAATAGACCAACTTCATAATCATTTTTCTTGTAGAAGAAATGTTGTAAATAAAGCAACCATTTGAGTCGGCCGTCAATGCTTTGACTTGACAAAAATATTGGTCTTGAAATATTCAACAGATATTCAGCCGGCTTGAAAATGTAGAACTCGCCAAGCTATGATTTGCAAAATCGCCGGGTTATAAAAACTGATGCTTCCGGGTCATGACTGTTTATAGACGCCGAGTCATGATTGTTGCCAACGCCCGGTAATAATTATTGATGACGTCGGGTCAATCTGGTTTGCTCAAAACTGATAATTTGAAAATATTTCTCCTTATATCTGTGTTACCTGTAGCCCCCAAGTCTTGAGCAGATCAAAATGATGACTTAAGACGTGATTCAATATAAATATTACCACTTTGAAGAAATCCATATTGTTCATCTTAATCACTAGTCAGAACTGAGTATTCCTCATATGTAGCCCCCAAGTGCCGGGTTGTCATGCTTGAAGCAACCTGGGACTTGAAATTGCCTTATGCTCATAAGAACTTCAACCAGTGTAACCCCCAACGGCAGGGTTATTATAGAATAATGAGTAGGGACTTTGTATGTATGATCATGTAGATTCAAGCAGCAACGTGTAGCCCCCAAGGGCCGGCTCAATAAGATATTACTGAATTGGACTTTGTATATGATTCATTGATAATACCATCAAATGATGTAATCACCACCATGGGGCTTGAACCCACGTCCACAAGGTTAAGAGCTTTGTACTCTACCAACTGAATAATGGATCTTTCAATATAATGGATTTAAGGCTTGTGTACCTTGAATTTCTGACAGGAGCAATTGGTAGCCCCCAAGGGCCGGCTCATTTAAAATGTGATGAGTCGGGTCTTCAATAAGTTGAGCAAAAAATGACTTTGCATTAGCCCCCAAGTTCCATGGTGCATGCTGGCAGTGACATGGGACTTGCATATTTGATGTAATCTCAATTTAAATAATGTAGCCCCCAAGTGCCGGGTCGTAAGCCTGCAGCGACTCGGGACTACTTCCTCCATTGTAAAATAAATCATGCCCATTGATAAAAATAATAGCCATTGCACTAAAGAGACTTTGAAAACCTCAATCATAACACTGGTTATTGATAATCACACTAGAAATCTATCCATGTTGGCTATTCAAGATATAATCCAGAATGAAAACCTCAATCATTCAACATCATCATGAAAATCCAGCCAGTTTTGGCTATTAAAGATTTGAATACCTCATCGGTTGACAAGTAAATACGAAGTTTAAATGCCTGGCGGCTCTTGGCCGATGACGACTTAATGCGCATTCATTGTAAGCCGAAATTTTTGTAACCCAACAGCTTATAGCCTTTGAGAAAAATCCAGAACGGATTTTGAAGCATCAACTTTGGTAATTAGCTTGAACTTAATCATTTATATGTCATATTTCTGCAAATCCTTCAAAGAGTTTAAACAACATATGCCCTAGCGACTTAACGTCAAAAACCAGGGCGGGTAACCACCCAAATGTAGTCTTATCCTACACACAAGTAGATCACAAGATCCTTATGATCCTTTGAATGATACCGCCGACTTATGTGACCCGGACAGTGAAGTTGATAACTCAAGTCTGTAAGAGCCGACAAATATGATATTTGTGACAACTCAAATACTTGCAATTGTATAGAAGCAGATAAAAATTTTTAGGCTCTTGATTCGAATACGATCAGTAAACTGTTCCAAAGGGGTTAAGCTAAGATTCGAATACGATCATATAGCCCCCAGTGGAGTTGGTGTTGCCGATCAAAGTGGGTATCGGCAGCTATGTTCTCTTTGGTTCGAATACGACCTATGTTTGAACAGGAAGCCCCCAAATGACCTTAAAAGTTGTTTAACGACGCTGATTTGAATATGATCCACGTCGATTCCCAAAGGGGTTAAGCTATGATTCGGATACGATCAAGAAGCCCCCAAGTAGGTTCAGCAGTTTGCTAATTAAAAGGGTATCAACAGCTATGTTCTCTTTGGTTTGAATACGACCTATGTTTGAACAGGAAGCCCCCAAGTGACCATATAAATTTTGGCATTGCGCCGATCAAGAGGGTACTGATAGCTATGCCCGATGAGCAGGAAGCCCCCAAGTGACCATAATAAAATAAACCGTAAGGAAGGATACCCATGTTTTGAACCGTGCATCATGGCAGTAAGTTCCCTTTTGTAACCATTAATTTGTGTGAGATCTCAAACTTGCGAGAGATTTAATTCTTTTGAAGCAGAATTTCTTAAACCGGATATTAAGATCCTCAAAGCTTTGTAAGGGACAAAGTTACCTTGAGCTGGATATTGAACCGGTTTTGAGAGCTTCAAAGCCTTGCGGGAGAAAGATGTCTCTTGAGCTGTATTTTAAACCGGAATCTTCATTTTGAATCGGAAATTTTTCTGACGGCCTTTAAATATTTGCCAATAAATCAGTAGCCTCCAGGGCCGGGTTATCTTTCCATTCAATTACCCGGAGTTCTTGAATTCATTGGAACCGGCTAATTTTGCCAAGCCATACCATTGTAGCCCCCGAGTCTCAAGATGACTCGAAGTGTTGGCTTGAGATTCTCCATATTTGACCATAGGAGAAAGTGTATATCATTGGCGTTGATAGCGCGATGTGAATCCACAAAAAGTTAAGGTGACTGCGGCGGGTTATAAATGATCCCGTATAAACCGTGTCAGTAACTCGGTCAATGGCTCGTTCCAACTGGCTGTTTGAAGTTAACCAAACTGTAGTGGCGACGACTTGTGCGCCTGCCCATTGAACCATCCAGTGCAGACGGCGGTTGATAATATATGATAATTTGCCTCTAATTTGTCGGAAGAGAAACCGGGTTTCCCAAGTAGTGACTTGCTCATACTCAATGAACAACTCACGCAGACAGGCACGGCCCGGTGTGTTGATGTAGAGCAGGCTGCGAGAGACGGACGGTAAAGACGACCGCAGCATCAGAGTTGATATATATCACTACTAGATTTTTCATTATAACCAAGGGTCAAATTACCATCGGATATTTTAGTTCACCATCGGATTTCCATATACCTGACGGTACACCGTCGGCAATCTCCCGTCGGCTATGCTTGGTCGGCCATTACACTCATAGCCGACGGTACTGCTGCGTAATACCTTCTCCGAGGGTAATTAGCTGACGGTGAGCCGTCGGGCATGTTTTGGTTGCCAGCCGGCTCACATAAACTTGACGACGCGTATAGCTAACGGTTCCCCGTCGGATATTTATTTTTCTGACTGTTATTAGTTCCCATCGGCTTTCGTAATAGATGACAGTATATTTGACCCTTCGGGGTTTGTTATAACCAAGAGGAGAACAAAATCCTTCACAGATTGTTATAACCGAGAGGAGAATGAAACGAAAGCCATTATGATAGCCGACTGTGTATACACCCCTTCGGGGATTCCTATGGCTGAGAGCCCAACAAAGACCATCAATATAGAGATTCACCGATAGTGAAGTCTCCGTACTTCAGATGTTCGTTGGAAGGCAGGCCATTAGTCACCACTAAAGGATTGCTTTCCACTTCAAATATACTCCTTCCATCCCAAAATGTAAGACATTTTTTACACTATGATAGTGTCAAAAAACATCTTCTATTTTGGGGCAAAGAGGGAGTATATCTCATAATTGCACAACGACACATGACCAAGTAACATATATTATATTTAGCGCAAATTTTAAAATACCATAGCCCAAATGACGTGCATCCAAATTACATTGTTCATCATGATCTATCTAGGAAGTTTGAAATGCAAAACAAAATAGTAACTATATATAATGGTCCAAGCATTATTCCTAAGCTAAAATTGACCAAAACTTCAGAAGTTCACTTTGTTGCATGTCCTGAAGAAAGATCATTAGACTCATCACCCTTCATCACCATATGGATCATACCGCTCATCACCATATAGATCATGAGAATCATCGCCATAGACATCATCACCCTTGCCATAGATCACGATTCCTCCAGTATTGTTTCACATCCCTAAGAAATGATTAGACTAGTTGTAAGGAGACGAAAATGATGTAATGTAGTTGAAATTTAATTGAGCATACCGCGACAAAACTTAGATCTTATAACTGACTAGTTAGCTGCTATCTAGCAGTATGACTACATATTTACCTTTTGATCCTTCACATGCAATTTTCAGGGTAACATGAATCAGCAGGAACACATACTCAAAATAATAAAGATTGAGGACTACACGTTGGTCTGTATACTAAAGAAATAATCTACCAATAAACCGCATCGATTTCAATTTTATAATAAGTTTCCAACAGTTCAGAACACATCCTGCTTTTTGAATTACTTGAAACATTCGTATAATTCCAAGCACATGTAGGGGTGGAGCCAGGGGGACGAGCAGGCCCCCCCCCCAATGATCGACAGTTTTAGTAGGAGCGACGAGTAATTACCAACGAGATTAGATCAATATACGTACTCCCCCCCTATACTCGAATCCTGCCTCCGCCACTGAGCACATGGCAGTTTTCTAATTAACTGTATTCATCATATCTCCAGAACCCACATGTGCTATAGTTAGACCAAGATGGCCATGTGATACAGGGAAAAAAATCCTATATGAGTTCAACAAAATTTTACCCCTCGCACCTTAATTAAGATAGATTTAGTGTAAAGAAAATAGCTAGTACCTAGATAGATATCTCAGTTATGAGCCACATCTAGGAAAATAGGGCACAAGCAGGTGCATACATTATATATATATATATAGTACAGTAGTACCACCTAGGCAATGTGGTAAGCTAAGAAATCAACTAAAAAAAGGTTCCAAAGCAAGTTACCTGTAGCATGGTCTTCAAAGGCATTGTACGCTAGCCAAGTGGTCAGTGTGCCTCAGACACAAGATCTCAAATAAAAAAGGGCAGGTCGCAAAACAAGGAAGTCGATTGACAGGGCAGTGTTCTTATCAGAAGTTCAGAACTCAATGGTAGTGATGAAGATACATGTATTTTCGCATATATGTTTCTCCATGCGCATGTTGTCTAGAACTAAATTGGCGCATAACTAGATGGGATGTATGGCTAAGAGATGATGGACCAACCTTTTCAGTTTCGTGTTGACAAACATCATCTCGTCCGCTTTTAAATACAACTTCATTTGCCTAAGCTCAAAAGCATTACATTATTGCTCTTCAGATAGGCCCAACTGCCACCTGCATGATAACATAGCGTTTATAAGAACAATAAGTAAGAACCCCTGCTCTACCCTACTCTACATCATTGAGAAAGAACACACAGGAGATGATGTTAACATGCCAGTGGATGCATCAGCTTTAGGGACAAGAGCTAAATATTACAGAAATACTCCCTCCATCCTAAAATAAGTGTCTCAAGGTTAGTATAACTTAACGTTAGTACAAAGTTGAGACATTTATTTTGAGATGGAGAGAGTACAACATACTGAAAAGAAAAGCAAAAGCGAGATGAAAGAACTTACAAGTACATCTACAGACCAAAACTGAAGGAAAAAGAACAAGGAGTGTACGTACTAATACATGAATGGAGGACCTCTTCAATGTAAATTAGTTGTCTGACAGGGACTACTAGTTAAGTTATAGAATAGTATGAAGTATACATCCCAACCCTGATTGCACATGCTGACACAATGTCTCTTCTCTTATGTACTAGTACTAGTTCCAACTGCTGCAACTAGCTAGCCTTGATCAAACATACATGCATCAACATAAGCTAGCTATCTCACCTCACTGGCGCCAAATGGCTACTTACTAGTTAATCAAACTATCTTTGAACACACAGGCTTGACTTTATTTTCCAAACTAATAGGCTTGCCTTTGTTTTTCAGCAATCATAAAAACAAAAAATATACCTAAACATACATGCAAACAACGATGGCCATGGCCTCACTGTAGAACGTGAACCTCACCACCATAGCAGCCCGCCATGGCACCATCTCCTCCATCTCCCGGGTATTCAACTTGAAAGACACGAGAAAATCCTGCACCCCAACCACCAGAAAACAAGCCATCCATTACAACAGCACACATACGCCACACAGATGACCTGCGCGATGAATTGCGCAAAGGAAGTGGCGACCAAACCTGGTACTGGTGGGCGAAGGCGCGAGTGAGCGTGGGCCACACGGCAACATCAGGTGGCCACTTGGATGAGGAGGAGCTTCAAGAAAGGGTAGATGGCCGATACATGGCGTAGGAGGTGGAGGGATATAGAGCTGACGAAGAAGACCGCTGCGTTCCTGAATCCTGAGGAGTGGCGTTGAGCACCTATTGGTTGGGGCGACGAGGCCAAGCCGGCCAGATCCGGCAGCGTCGTGGCCGAGGGCTGCTAGATCTGAGGGCCATGAAGATCGAGACGGGAGTTGAAGGGAGTAGGTGACGTCGCTGGACCAGGGAGGGAAACGAGGGTGGAAGTGCGCAGCGCCGCAGCCGGATCGACGGGTGACGGCGGGGTTGGCGCATGGCAGCAGGGAAGCGAGAAGAGAAGATGTGGCGTGGGAGGTTCCGGAGGGAAAAGGGGTGAGGGATGGGAGGACGTGGGCACGTGGCTGATAGAAGATGGGCCGTAAAATTTGGCAAGTGGCAAGATGGATAATGGCGGGGGGTGAAATGGTTCCTCTTCCTTTTTTTTGCTTAGAGGTGAAATGGTTCTTGATACTACCTGATAAAAGAATTTATATAAAAAATACTATACATGCAACACATATTCAGTGGGAAAAAACCGAAAGTAATTATTTTCAGGTTTCTCATAAAATGTAATTGTGGCAACTAGACAATGCAACTCCAAACTTGACGAAGAACTACGAAGGACAAACCAGGCACACCACATGGACCCGCCGCCGTAACTTCGACTTCACGGCGACAAACAAATCGAGGCAATCTCACGGACACATCGAAGAAGTGTCGACTACCGCAAACATATTGTTGCGTCATTGACATCGTTCCCGCCATCATCGTTGCCACAGAAGCCTGGAAGCCACAACTTCATCATCCACGGTCCTGCTTGCCGATGCCAAACTTCTAAGACGAAGCGCCCGGGAGGAATACGACACCAAAGTGTCGCCACAGTCACACAAGATCAAGGGTTTCGCCCAGAGTGGTCATGATGGGTCGTTATGCCTACAAGAAGGTCAATGATGGTCACAGCCATCGCCATCACTCCGCAGTCGGCACAACACAAAGCTGAGACGGGGTCTTCACCGAAGCTCCCACACCACCTCAGCCGCACAACATTCCGCATAGGCTCCGGCAAGCCAACCAACCACCACAACCATCGAAGCTGCCCACGATGAAGAAGTCTCGAGATCTGCAGCAGCCATCAGCACCTCGCGGAGACCACCGGTAGCCAACCACCATCACGAGGCCTGAGATCCACCAACGGTCGTTTAGACGCAGAGCCACCGGATGCAGCACGAGCCGCTATGCCCTATCGAGCACCATGACGTCAAGGAACAAAGGACACAGCCCGAGGCCAAGAACCAACATGGTTACGAGCCGCAACCATGCGTCAGACGCGCCGACCGTGCTCTATGGAGACCAGAACTGCTGCACTCGTAGCCATGGGTCTCCACATGTCAGCCTACCACATGGTCCACCGCGCCACCGCATCTGCACTCTGTGGCCACTGCTCTAGCTTTTGGGAAGCTCGCAGGAGCACATCCGAGTGACAACTACTTAAGCACATGGCACCAGCCGACACCATGTACACAACATCCGCCATCGCAACCGTCAGATCCTGGTGCTAGGACCCAAACCCCCATTGAACTAGACCGCCCCATGGCCCGCTTCGCCCGAGCAGCAGTCCCTCACTGTGCCATCGTATGACCCCATAGCGGCACATCCATGCTGTTGTACCCCTTGTGCACCTGCACCGCCACACCACACTCCATCATAGCACCACAAGCCACAAAGAAACACAGCGCCAGCCAGGACCAGAACCACGCGCGTTGCATCAGATCTACACCGCATGCATGGAACTAGTACCAGCCACAACTACCGACCACGCATTAGGGACCATCGTCTCGGCTTCTTCGTACCCACGACGAGCCTCCTACATAGCCCCGCCCAAGCTGCAAGACCACCCCGCTCCATGATGCGACCCACGTGCGGCGGGTTTGCGCTGGCCGGGCCACCCCAGATGCCCGCGACTTAGCTCCTAGCGTCGGCCCCGGGTGGCACCTCACCACGTAAGCGCGAGCAGTGGCCGCCCCGCACCGCCCAACCCCGAGCAGGATGAGGAAACGGCCATGCTGCCACCGCCGTGCGACCTTTGCTCGGTGACGCCTCCCGGTAGAGGTGACTGCGGCATGGGCGGTGGGTGTGACCTAACCAATTCTAGACATGTTTCGACGCGGGGCCCTAATTTTTGGAAATTTTCTTATACAGGAATTATCTGGAATATAACATCGGTCATTCCACATGTTTAACGACGTCGTCCATTGAAACATATCACCGAGAGTAAAGGTTAACCGTTGGTTATTGCTATCCCCCGTCGGGTATTTTCTCAAATAACCGAGAGTCACATGAGTACCGTTGGCCATTTGCACTCATAGGTGCGAGTTTTGTTTTCACCTTCGGCTATTAAATTTCACCGTCGGGCATTACATGTATTCCCCGAGGGTGTAGCAAGAACCGTCGGGCATTACACTGAACCGTCGGACATTAAACTGGAAACCCGAGCATGGGATTTTCACCGTCGGGCAATCTAGTATACCGTCGGCTATTAGTAGTAATACTTGTGAGTTGGAAATAACAGTCGGCGATTGAAACTACCATCAGCTATTACTGAAATAACCGACGGCCCATCGGCTATTAGATTTCACCGTCGGAAATATGGGGATTTCTAGTAGTGTATATAGATGAGTCGGTCAAGGTGTTGTAAGCCAATACGGATGGACGAGTCAAACACAGGCGCGGCCCCGGCAAGCTGATATAAACCGGGCCGTAAGGGCGGCGTCTTGCACACGTCCATTCACCGTGTAATGTGATACGGATGAACACCGGGCATGACGTTGCTAGCGCGTGCTCCATACCAATGGTATAAACCACATTTTATAATGAATAATTGTCCTGCATATCAAAATATACGGTCCAAAGTAATTGTTCTTTTGACAAAAAACAATATGTGTCAAAAATAGACTTAGATAGATGTCACCTGATATGTTAGGCCGGAAATTATCCGCCGTGGAGTTGATGGTCACCACGGTGAAGCTAAAATCAGTCATGGGTGAACCGGTCGCAGTGTGGTAAGCCGGTGGAGACAGGTGAATCAGCCATGATATTTGTAAGCCGGCGCGGACGATGAGTCGGCCGCATGCGTGGATGGATGTAAACTGAACAGCGGGGGCAGCAATTTGCACATGTATCCGTCGAGCAACATGGCCCAGAGGAACTCTAGTACAAAATTATGTTGGCACGCGCTTCATGTCCGCGGTATAACAATACCCTTGTCATAAATAACTATCCTGCATAAAAACATTGCAGACCACGGCAAAGATAAATTGTTCTTTGATAAAAACAATGTGTCGATAAAATATACTTATTTGAATATCACCTGATCTATCCGCACGACCGATGATCCATAAGTAGCATCAGGAGATAACCTTTGAGAATTTTGATCATTGTAATTTGATAACTGAGTCTCTGAAGGTGCAGTTGAAAGTCTTGAAACCTCTTCTCTGTTCTCACACTTGGAGTCAAAGGAGAGTTTGAGAAGGTTGACCATACACAAGCTGCACCCCTTTTCTGATCATACCACCTACGTAACTTGATGGATTTCTGTACTGCTTGCAAAAACTGAAAGGCCTTGCACGCAGCCATGTCATACAGTGCTTCAAACACCTGCAGCAATTGTAGAGGCTCGTCAACGGCTGTAGCGTCGAAAAAATCAGTAGGCCGGCTCAACGTGCCCCTACGGATACAGCAAGGGCGGTTCATGGTCAAAACTCTGGCCACAATAGCGGTTGACACTGGTGGCAGAGGAGAACCGGCGGGGCTGTGTTGAATCACTGGACTTCTGCTCTGACCAGCCCGTCTTCTCCCTGGAGGCGGCGCGGTCCGCGGAGCCCGCTACACTGGCTACTGGGCAGCATGGCCAGCTCAAGGCGGGCACCTCAGCAGGAGAGGAGAGGCCGATGGCGGCGGCTCACAGCCGGCGAGGCGGGTCACGACAGTGCCCGAGCTGGGTGGATCAGGGCGGAAACAATCGGCCGGCAGTGACTCTCGACGGCAGCGGCGGCTCACAATGGCGGCTCTCGGTGGCAGCGGGGCCAGCGAGGTGCGGGGCGGCTCTCCAGCGGAGTAACACGGAGGTGGAGCATCGAGGCGGCAGCGGCTGCAGAGGCACCGATGGCGGCCGGCGGCGGGGCCATGAAGACTGTGGGTCGACGGTGGCTGACTTGCGGGCGATGTCGCAGGTGTAGGGGCGAAGGTCGTGGCTGGTTCTCTGCAGATGGAAATGGAGAGCGACGGTTCGACGGTCGCCGACTTGGGGTCGGAACGGTGGCGGAAACGGGCGCCTCGAAGCGAGGGCGCAGGCGCGGTTGCGGCTCGACATAGCAACCCCAGGCGGCCACTTGCAACGAAGGCAAGGCCAAAACGGGGCTAGCAGCCCATGTGAACGGGCATTGTGGGCCGCCCCTGATGGAATCTTTCTCCTCCACTTTTTTCTTACGTGACTAGCACTTGGACTTGGTCAATGTATTGACAACAGAAAAGTGTATGGGTCGTTTGGAGCAGTAGAACTCGGTAACTTGCACGCGTTTAGAACTCCTGTCGATCTCGGCCTCTGGCAGGCAGTACTTTCCAACCTCGATCTGAGTTTAGATCGTTGTATACCGAAGGAGATAACAACAGCAGCTACGCCTAATCAGATTTCAACATAAACTGACGGTCTCAGCGACTTGGTGATTTGACGGCTTGATGGATTGCTGCCGGCTCACACTCAAAACTTTTACTAATCAGATTTCCTCGAATCGTACGAAGACTTGTCAGCGGCGGTGGCGTATAGGCGCAACCCTATCTTTCTTCTTCGACTTCAATCTCACTGATTGTAAAATCTTCATATAAAAAATTGCAAACTCCTCGATCCCTCGAGAGATCCCTCCAAGAACTTATCACCACCTACGCGCGGGCCACACTGTGGGTGCCAACTGTCGCGGAATTATCACGACAGATGTCCTAATGTAAGGACTTAGTCGCGAGGCCAACGCATCTATGTGGTAGCTTGAGAGGGGTCGAACAGAATCGAGAAACACAACACAAGACAAGGGTTTAGACAGCTTCGGGCCCCGAGAAACGTCATCCAGTAATAACCCTACATGCTGTTTGTGGCTACGTCTCATTATGATCATGAGGGAGTCGCCGTAAGCCGGCTCTCCTCTTTGTGTCTAGCCCTAGAGATTATTGCTTCTTGCCTCCTCCTCTTTGGGAAGCCCTGCCCCTCCTTATATAAGTTAGAGGGGCGGGTTACATGTGGAGTCCTAGTAGGACTAGGACTAGTCTATCTTTTCTTACAAGTTGAATACAAGTCCGCGTCTTGCTTCCTTCCTCTTAAGCCGACCTTCCATAACGTAACCCGACCTTTTGGGCCTTGAGCCTCTTGGGCCCCCGGGTCTTGTCGCTCCTCTGATCCGCTTGCCAGGTCACCATAAGTCGCCAGGCTCGGGCGGGTCACTTAGTGTGTCGTCCAGTCAGGGCGGGTCATTAGTGAGTCGCCATGCCCGGCCGGGTTATACATCCGTCCGGGTCATACCGCGGGGTATATCCCCGACAATCCAGGTCATGCTTGTTCGCCGGATCCTGCCCTGCCAGAGGCAGGCGGTCAATCCATGGGAGTTTGTCCCGACCGAACACCAGACGCTCCAGAAGCTCTACGACATGACGCACAAAGGCGCATGGAAGGTGCTATTCAAGGCCTCCGAAGTACCTCCTCCAACATCCGAGGACTGTGGGCTTCATGCCGCGCGGGCTCCTAGGCCAGTGAGTTCTCAAGCTGACACCGGACCCAGTTCTTCCCGATATATTCATGGGAGTGCCTTAAGTAGTTGTGCATATTTGCTTCAGGATTACGTGGAGACAGCAGAGCAGGTTTACTGCCCTGCTCTGCTGCCAGAAGGCCCAGCAGATGCTCTCCTGATGGAGATGCTGGTCCTGGCGCCGTACAAGGTGCCGGAGAAGAAGGACGAGAAGAAGGCCCCGGTGATCCGAAAGGGTCTCTGGCGTAAGGTTGTGCCAGAAGCCTCGTCCAAAGACGACGAGGCGGACTCCTCCCACGAAGGGGAGAAGGAAGAAGAAGAAGACGCCCCATCCAGAAAGTATGAGGGGTCCGGGGAGGCGGACCAGGGGGCCGGAAAAGGCCCCCGGCGCAAGGCCATCATACCCTTGTCGTGTGATGACGACGAGACGGATTCCTCCCGCGGAGGCGGGGGGAATCAAGAAGAAAATCCACCTCCCCACACTGGGGAGGTGAAGAAGATAAAAGCCACCCCGGAGGTGGAGGTTGGGGCATCCAAGAAGGGGAAGGTGCCCCTTCAGGACTATTCCACCACGGCCGCTCACAGTGAGGAGGGGTGGCTGCCCAGGGGGAAGCCCCTAGTGCGATCGTAAGTGTCTGCATTCTATCATGGTTTCACTTCATAGTTTTTATACTTATAATGCCGAACATATATGCAGTCCGGCCAGGGATCACCCTAAGGTATCTTCCTCCGGGTCCTTGAGCGATTCGGAGATAAATTCGCTTCTGACAGCCACTACCCCTCAACCCGCGAACGACATGGAGGTGTTGTCCCAAAGGCTCCCAGAGCAGGGGGAGGTGACTCTGGAGATGCCCCACGACGGGATTCTAGATGTCGGACACGCGGGGTTCAAGATCCCCGCAGATTGTGTCGCTGAGAGCCATGGCCAGCCAGGCTCTCAGCCGAACACAATTCCGGAACCTTCGATGGTTCCGGACTCAGGCGGGCGACCCCTCATCAGGGAGGGTGAGCCGTATGTGTCGTGGACTTCTGTTGTGCATGAGGCACCGGACTGTCTGCTGGAAGCGCTCCGCGGCGCTTCCATGGATAAAGAGCACCGTACTCTCATGAGTGCGGTGATTCGGAAGGTTTTGTCCGCCAAGAGCGGACTAACCGAAGCTTGCACCAGCCTCCTGATAGGCTTTGAGGTAAGTAATAAATATGTGCAAAATTACCACCCGATAGGTAGTAGCCCCTGATACTCTGTTTGGTGTTCGGAAAGAAAAGCCAAACGGAGGGTCAAATATAATCCGCAGGAGCCTAATAATAAGTATTGTTGTGAATACGCAGGCTGTGTTGCTTGCTGCTACTGCCCGTACTGCCGAGGTTGCCAAAATGAAACGGGACCTGGACCAGGCGCAGTGAGAGCTCGACCTCACGAAGACAGAACTCGAAGATAACAAGGGTAAGTGATTTCCTCTCTTATGCATTTGAGG
This sequence comes from Triticum aestivum, assembly GCF_018294505.1. NCBI lineage: Eukaryota > Viridiplantae > Streptophyta > Magnoliopsida > Poales > Poaceae > Triticum > Triticum aestivum. Next base: position 83,099,391 of record NC_057795.1, on the reverse strand, counting down.
ATACTCAGAATTGTTGAGTCTAACGCCTAAGCGTCGTGACTGTATAACAGGGGCCACTGCCGAAGTGGCGTCCCTGAAGAAGGCGCTGTCCGAGGCTGAGGACAAGGCGGCCTTGGAGTGTAAGGAGCGCGAAAAGCAAAGTGCTAGGGTAGGTGAGGTACAGCAAGAGCTCCAGGACCTCGGCAAGAAATGCAAGTCCATGGAGCATGATCTGAAGGTGAAAGAGACCGAGCTTGCGAAGGCCCTTGTAAATTTGAAAGACGCCAAGGCCGAAGCCGAGAAAGCACAGAAGGAGATCCAGGAGGCCAAGAAGATAGCAACGGGTAAGAAGATCTTTATGCAAAGCAAACATGTGGAGGAGGCGTTTCTTTTACTTACTCGAATTTGGAGCTCTCCAGGGGCATTCGCAGATCTACCACGCAGCGTATCAGACGCTGCGGAGTTCTACCATCCCCATACGCTGCGGAGTTCTACCATCCCCATACGCTGCGGAGTTCTACCATCCCCAGGAGGGGAACTCAACAAAGAAGTTGTTCTAGTCCCAGTATGCTGGGGCCGAACATCCGATGCCTCTGAGTGACCAACTGAAGCAGTTGGTCGAACTCCACAGGGCGGCCGAACTAGCTATGAAAGGGTTCATAGTCTGGATGTGGCCTGGTGAGCTCATGCCTAGCAGCTACTTTGGCCTGATCAAGCGGATGGTGGATGCCTGCCCTCGGCTGGAGGTGATCAAGCGCTCCATTTGTATCGAAGGTGCCCGCCGGGCCTTGGCACGCGTCAAGGTGCATTGGGGCAAGCTGGATGCGGAGAAGCTGGTCAAGGACGGGCCGCCGGAGGGCAAGGTGCATCGCCATCCTGAGCTGAACTATGATGGTGTTATGAAGGGTGCTCGTCTCGTCACTGATGAGTGTACCAAGGACACCGTTTTTGAATGAATTCACTTCTGTCGTGTTTGTAATTTAAGGAAGAAGTTACTTGCGCTATGTAGCCCTTTTGTTATTTAAAATATAACCTTCTGTCCGGCTGTTTATAAAATCTTGAAAGTAGGCCAGTCGTCGGCTTCCGCCCCCACGGAGCACTAGGGTGTTCGTGGAAAACCCGGACACTCTTTATCCAAATGTTTGGTCCCTTAAGGAGGTGTCCGGCGCAGCGAACAAGGCAATCGGACTATGCGGCTTTATAACTTTCACTTAGCCATAGAAGTCTACAATTTTAAATTTCGGCGAAGCCCCTAGAATCCGGAAGGCCGGACCGGGGCGCTATGCACGCCTAGATCGGACAAAGCCGATTTGTCGCCTAAAGCGGAAAAGCTTTAAGGATTTTAGTACCTCTCGAACAGCGACCAGCTCTCGCCACTTCATGCCGGTCAGTTTTCTGCTTTCTCTACTGAGGTGCTCGTCCAGAAGAACTGGGACACAATCGCAGTAGTTCTCCCTGCGCTACCTTAGCCGATATAACGGAACGTAAGGCACCAAAAGAGCCGGGCTATCCCAACTGTAGACCCAAGACATGATTCGGAGCTGATGCATATAATGCTATAAGTTCGGGGTGCCGCACTGTTGAAAGTGTTTGGAGTTTATTTGCCATATTATGGGGCTTGCGCCCCCTGGCAAATTGACCGTACCAAGGTGTACGGATGCGATACCAAATAAACATTTATAAAAGAAGAAAATGCTCAAATAAGTATAATAAGCTGACGCTATATATAATCTCCCATTGATGAAAAATATGTTTAAGCGTATGTTTACAATGGATGCATTAAGCAGAGATAAAATAGGACTATTTGACATGTCCTATCCAAGGGAGGGCTGTGAGCAGATAGATAAAGCAGGTATAATGATCGTAAATAGATTCCACCTGGGTATTTCCTTCTGTGCACAACGTCTACTTCCTCCTTGGATGTCTCTCCCATATAATTCCGGCAATTCGGCTCTTCTGAGGATGCTGCACTAAAATCAAGGAACAAAAATAAAATTGGGTTGCCTCCCAACAAGCTCTATCGTTTAATGCCCCTAGCTAGGCATTGATAATTTCGATGATGCTCATATGAAAGACAAGAATTGAAGAGCAAAGAGAGCATCATGAAATACGTGACAAACACATCTAAGTCTAACATACTTCCTATGCATATGTAAGCATATTATAAGAAAACAAATTTGCAAGGCAAGCAAAAACTAGCATATGCCAGGAAGAAGAAAGATACGATAACAATCTCAACATGATGAGAGGTAATTTAGTAACATGAAAATTTCTACAACCATATTTTCATGGCTCATAATAATTGCATGTGGGATAATAAGCAAATTCAACAAAATAGCTATCACATAAAACACGATCCACATGCATGCAAAGTTAACACTCTTCCAAAATTGTGGGATTAACATTAACTAAAGTCATGACCTCTCCAAACCCACTTTTATCAAAAATTTCACAAGATTGAGCATTCTCCAAATATGTGGATCTAAAGTTGACACTCTTCCAAACCCACTTTCAATAATATTGCAAACACTATTACCAATCTCATATTCATCATGGGGCCTAAATAAATTTTCAAGATAATAGGAAGAATCATACCAATCATGATCATTGCAACAAGTAGTAGACATAGAAAAATTAGCATCCCCAAGCTTAGGGTTTTGCATATTATTAGCACAATTGACATCAATAGAATTTATAATAAAATTATTGCAATCATGCTTTTTATTCAAAGATCTATCGTGAATTGCTTCATAAAGTACTTCATCACAATTTTCAGATTCACGAATTTCAAGCAAAACCACATAAAGATAATGTAGTGCACTAAACTCACTAGTAGTAGGTTCAACATAATTGGATCTCTTAAAGAGATTAGCAAGCGGATCAGGATCCATAAACTTTTAGCAAGCGAAGATGCAGGCAAAAAGAAGGTGCATGGTAACACAAGATCGAACGGAAGGAGGGCAATGAAAAGGCAAAGGTGAAGTGGGGGAGAGGAAAACGAGAGGCAAATGGCAAACAATGTAATGCGAGGGAGATGACTTTGTGATGGGTACTTGGTATGTATTGACTTGAGTGAAGACCTCCCCGGCAATGGCGCCAGAAATCCTTCTTGCTACATCTTGAGCACTGCATTGGTTTTCCCTTGAAGAGGAAAGGGTGATGCACGAAAGTAGCGTAAGTATTTCCCTCAGTTTTTGAGAACCAAGGTATCAATCCAGTAGGAGGCTCCTCAAAAGTCCCACGCACCTACACAAACAAACAAGAACCTCGCAACCAACGCGGTAAAGGGGTTGTCAATCCCTTCACGGTAACTTGCTAAAGTGAGATCTGATAGTGATAATAAGATAAGATAAATATTTTTGGTATTTTTATGATATAGACAGAAAAGTAAAAGATGCAAATAAAAGTAGATATGAAACTTATATGATGGAAGATAGACCCGGGGGCCATAGGCTTCACTAGTGGCTTCTCTCAAGATAGCATAAGTATTACGGTGGGTGAACAAATTACTGTCGAGCAATTGATAGAAAAGTGCATAGTTATGAGATTATCCAGGCATGATCATGTATATAGGCATCACGTCCGTGACAAGTAGATCGAAACCATTCTGCATCTACTACTATTACTCCACACATCGACCGACTCCTGCCTGCATATAGAGTATTAAGTTCATGAAGAAGTAAGTAACGCAATAAGAAAGATGACATGATGTAGAGGGATAAACTCATGTAATATGATATAAACCCCATCTTTTTATCCTCGATGGCAACAATACAATACGTGCCTTGTTGCCCCTGCTGTTACTGGGAAAGAACACCGCAAGATTGAACCCAAAGCTAAGCACTTCCCCTATTGCAAGAAAGATCAATCTAGTAGGCCAAACCAAACTGATAATTCGAAGAGACTTGTAAAGATAACCAATCACACATAAAAGAATTCAGAGGAGATTCAAATATTTCTCATAGATAAACTTGATCATAAACCCACAATTCATCAAATCTCGACAAACACACCGCAAAAGGAGTTACATCTAATAGATCTCCAAGAAGATCGAGGAGAACTTTGTATTGAGATTCAAAGAGGGAGAAGAAGCCATGTAGCTAATAACTATGGACCCGAAGGTCTGTGGTAAACTACTCACAACTCATCGAAGAGGCCTTCGAGATGATGTAGAGGCCCTTTGTGGTCGATTCCCCCTCCGGCGGAGCAGCGGCGAAGGCTCCAAGATGGGATCTCGCGGATACAGAAGGTTGTGGCGGTGGAAATAGTTTTTCGTGGTGCTCGTGGATGTTTTCAGGGTACATGGATATATATAGGAGGAATAAGTATGTCGGTTGAGCCACGAGGGGCCCAGGAGGGTGGGGGCCGTGCCCACCCCCTTAGGGCGCGCCGGGCACCCTCGTGGTTGCCTCGTTTGCTGCCTGACGTCCACTCCAAGTCTCCTGGATTGCACTTGTTCCAAAAAGATCGCTCTCGAAGGTTTCATTCCGTTTGATATTCCTTTTCTTCGAAACACTGAAATAGGCAAAAAACAACAATTCGGGCTGAGCCTTCGGTTAGTAGGTTATTTCCAAAAATGATATAGAAGTGTAAAGTAAAGCACATAAACATCCAAAACGGGTAATATAATAGCATGGAACAATAAAAAATTATAGATACGTTGGAGACGTATCACACCATATTCCACCCGACTGACCGGCCACATAGTCGATGTGGCACTTTGTTGACTAGTTTCTGGATCCCACCTGTCAGTTGGCAGAGCAAAGAAATCAGTTAAACAAAACTTTACGCAGGGGCGACAGGAGTCCAACCCTTGCGCGCGAACCACCCTGGCTGTGTATGTGAGTGCATGCACATGTACTCCCTCGGTCTTCCAACAAAGAGTGTACATCGGCTAAAAAACAAAGAGTGTAACACATGATGAACATCTACACTTCCAATGCATTTAGCCTTTAATCTAAATCAATATTGATTGACTAATGCACCAACTTGTGCTCTAGGTATAGGCTACATGTCTATCCTTAATTGTAGCATGCAACAACCTTCATTTACTCTTCTTCTCTCAATGGTCGCATGCACACATAAGTCTGCTACTTTTGGGCGTTAATTATGCGCTGGTCAATGTGTAAATATCTAAACGTACAGTCTTTCACGGACATAGGGAGTAGGTTGAGCACTTGAGCGTGAGCGTGTGTGTTGCGTCGTGTGCTGTGTGCCGCATGGGTGCGTGAGTGTTGCGTGCGTCCATGTGTACATGTGAGTGTTGCATGTTGCATGCATGCATGCATGGGGCTTACTCCCTCCCATTGACATGTTCATATTTCAAGCTTCCTCTGTTCCTTCCATATGGTGATACTCCTTCTGTTCCCAAATACGGAGTAAAAGCCTCCCTCTGTTCCCAAATACGGAGTATTTGTCTTTCTACAGATTTCAACAAGTGACTAGGTACGGAGAAAAATGAGTGAAGTGAGCGTAGAGGCATAGGGATACTATAGAAAGGAAGTCTTCACGATCCATTATTCCCCATCTCGGTCAGAGAGAACTATTCAACTAGTCTTCACAGTGAAGTGACAATACACGCTGCAGCAGATGGGACATGTAATTAATAAGCTGAACCAGCGTGTTGGTGTTACTAAATCAGCCGTACCCAATACTGCCATCATGTTTTCCAGTAGAGCATGCTTCCGCAAATATGCCTACGCACCTCTGTCCTCCATTAACTGACATATCACTAGTGCAGAATCGGGCTATAGCCCCGGTTCGTAAGGGCCTTTAGTGCCGATTCTATAACCGGCACTAAAGGGTGGGGACTAAAGGTCCCCCCCCCCCCTTTAGTACCGGTTCAGCAGGAACCGCCGCTAAAGGGCCACCACATGGCACGAGCCACGGCCGGGTGTGAGGAGACCTTTAGTACCGGTTGGTGTTACCAACCGGTACTAAAAAGTTTTCTGGGTTTTGGTTTTATTATTTATTTTTCTGTTAATTTTGTGTTTTCCATTTAATTATTTTTTGTTTGCTGGTATTTTACGATACTACATATTGTACATGTTATGCATATAT
>NC_057795.1:83005340-83093263 GCF_018294505.1 Triticum aestivum | reverse complement strand
TATATATATCATCGAATGCCTCACAACCACACCATTATTCACACATACACATGCATATATATACAGTTTTTCCTACATGTTGCCTTCAGAGCCAGTGACATTTGCCTTGGTGCCTTCTAAGCACGATGACAATTGGGAGTGATTTATTGGGGCAGTAGCTCTAGTAGAATTCCCCTTTGGGATCTATGACCTGGTCGAGCAAAAATCTCGCTATTTCCTCTTGAAGTGCTCGTATGCGCTCCACTGGTAGGAGCTCCTCCCACACCGATTCAAACTATTAAGAAGGAGATCAAAATGCATGTGTATTAGTTATGTGACTAGATATTGATAATGACGTAAAAATTGTGAATATTGTTCTGTGAAACGTACCCATAGCCTCTATCAGTTTTGGTCCTTTCGAACGTCATCATGCGAATGTTCTCGAAAACGTAGTATGCACACACATCAGTCCCCGGCGCCTGCTTCAGGGCCTTTACGAGAATAGAATTTAATCAGATAATAATTAATCAAGCATGATAATTAATGGTATTGAAACTAGAATTAAAGAGATGCACGGTAGCTAGCTAGCTAGTACTACTTAATTAATTATACCTTGGGTCGAAACCAAGACAGCTTTTCTTTCCATGGACCTGGAACCTCATTCCTGAACTTTGCCCAAGCCCTGCACGCCGGCAAAGAAAATGAATAAACGAGTTATTAAATAGTTGATATTAGGAAATGACGAACTAAAGAGGCCGACATATAGTTAATAATGATTGAAATTACCTGTCGTCTATGCCCTTCATGATTGTGTAGTCTTTCTTTTTTTTAAGTAGTGAGTCTATTACTTCAACTGTTCCTTCGTCAACTTTAATGATTAACAAGATCCAATGGAAATTGCATGCACACACGTTTGCATGTCTTAATTAAGCGGGCATGTGCATAACACTCATCAACTACCCTACACCCTATACACTCAATTATTAACATCTAGCTAGCTAGTAAGTAAAAACAGAATTTGTAGTACAAGACAGTGTGACTCACATGAAGTTGTAAGGAAGTAGTATATCTTCATTGGTATTGAGACGCTTCAAGAACTCTAGCATGTTTTTCTCTACATCGTCTTTATACCATTTATATGTCCATGTATGTTCATTAACGGTATTTGGGTCAACGAACCCAAAGCCATAGCGTCCACCTTTTTTCAATTCATACATCTTCATCCTACATAATACCACAAAAAATAATATAGTGAGGATACTTACAGTTAATGATCGATCACTGAGCACTACAGCTAGCGTGAGACTTGAATTACAGAAAGAAATCACTTATAGACAATAGCAACTGACAAGAGATTTGTCGAGTGCGTCTTGATTGAATAACTCAAATAGTTATGAATACTCAATGGACAGAGCTAGCTTATGGAAGTAATACTCTTCTTTTACTTTCACCATGAGGCTCTCTTGATTGTTACTCTTGATAATTTTCATGTACCAATCATGCAATTCTTACATTCTCGTTGGGAGGTTCTTGACCTCCTCAGGCTTGACCAAAGGTTGGCTGTGGACATATCTCCGTTTTATGTCCTGCTCTCTAAGATTAGGCATGGGCTCAATCTCGAGGAGTTGTCCAACAGTGATACCGAGCATTTCAGTCTGCCTTCTATGCTCCTCGGTTATTACCATCTGACCGACGTCGGCACTCTCATGTGTTGGTACAACAAGCGGGGGGATCGATTGCGCCGCCTGTTCTCCTAGCTGGGGAACGATTTGCTCGCATTTTTGGCCAGCTGCTTGGCTCAAGCCCGAGCTCGACCCCTTTTGTCGTGCTTGATGTGCCTTCCTGATTTGGCGCTCATAGTCCGAGTCAACAGGCTTGGGAGCTGGTGCCTTAGCCATACGAATAAAGTGGTCAATCTTATCCTCGGGCACTTTCTCCATTGGCGGTGGTGGCGGTTTCGGTCCAAAATGGGCGTCCACTTGGGCCTTCACTATGGCTTCGTTTTGCTCCTTGGTAATGTCATAAGGCCTCTGCGGAAGAGGCACGAGGCTTTTTGGACCATATTGAAATTGCTTGCCTCCGCCTGTACCTCCTGTACTACCTCGACTTGTAGCACTATGCACCATAGCTGCGGTGGCTCTCTTCCGCGATTGCAAAGGCAGTGGAGACGGCTGACGCGGTGTCGGACTTGGAGGAGGAGTGGCACGCGTTGGTGGACTTGGAGGAGGAGGAGTGGCCTCACACGTTGGCTAAGTTGAAGCAGAAGGAGTGGCCTCACGCGTTGGCTGAGTTGAAGCAGGAGGAGTGGCCTCACGCGCTAGAGGAGCGTGAGTCGTCTGCTCCTCATCACCTCCTGGAATGTCAAGCTCTAGCTAACACGGTGTCAGTGGCCTTCGAAAGATAATGCAATCCTTTCTCCATAGGATGATATGATGTATGGCCTCTCCCAGTGTGTGATCCTCGTCACCTCCAGGAATATCAAGCTGTAGCCCCGAATATTGGTCCACCACCTCATCAACCACGACACAAGCATAGCCGGCTGGAATCGTTCTCCAATGGTAGGTTGCTCTGGGGGGATTTTTATAAGCAACGGCGTCCTCCGCCTTCACGGATATGTTCTTTATTTTGAAGTGTAGCTCACAGTTAGTGTTCTCCATGATGTCATCCACAGGGTATCTATCCAGTAGTGCGTCGCCGGGGGCGGAACCCACGCTGCTTCTCGGCATGGATGGGACGGTGCTATCCAATGCTGGATCATCCGCTAGCTGCGGCCGCTGCTGAGACCCCCTTTCCTGGCTAAGCGAGTCAATCTGCTACTGCTGCCTCTGCAATTTGAGTGCCAAGTCCACGTGCAGTGATTCTAGGACTTGAAGGCGTTCTGCTTCCTGCTTCCTCTGCTCGTCCTCCAGCTTCTTCTTCTTCTCCTCCTCCATCTTCCTTCTCGCACAGCTTCTGTAGTCGCTGTTCCACTCACGAAAGCCCTCATACCACGGAATAACGCCCTTGCCTCATGTTCTTCCCGGGTGTTCAGGATTTCCCAGGGTGCGCGTAAGCTCGTCGTTCTCTCTGTTGGGCGTGAACACCCCCTTTCGAGCTTCTTCTATTGCTTCAACTAACTTATCATCGGCTCCTTTAAGACATGCCTTCTTCGAAACCTCGCCTATCTTCGGGTCCAACGTCCCCCATGCGCATAGAACCAAGTTCTGCACCTGGGGGGCCAGCTCAATGTAACTGGAGTGACCTGTGCAGCCAGCCTCTCTTGCTCAGACTAATCCCACTTAGGCATTGCCAGCACATAGCCACCTGGCCCCAGCCTATGGAATTGCTTCTTTTTTGCGGCATTGGCCTTGTTTTTTCTGGAACGTTCCTTAGATAATTCTAATTCCTTGAATTTCACGAAATCGTCCCAGTGTTCTCTTTGGTTCTCTAGTGTTCCCTTGAATTCTGGAGTCTTCTTTCCTACTTTGATGTAGTTATTCCATACAATTTTCTTGTGGTTGTTGAATGCAATTGCCAGCTTCCTAAGAGCAGCGTCCTTGACTTTCTCCACATCTGCAGCTGTGAAATGATCTGGTAGGGTGAAATGTTCCATGAGATCTTCCCAAAGCGCTCTTTTTGCTCTGTTGTTGACAAAAGTAAGATCTTGACGGGGCTTTGATGGATCTTTCTATTCTTGAAGGGAGATCGGGAGTTTGTCCTTCACAAGAACTCCGCACTGACGAACGAAATTGTTCGCAATGTTCTTAGGCACTATTGGTTCGCCATTAGTTTTGATGGCATCGATGTTGTAATTTACGCCCTCCTTCAACTTTTTTCCCGGGCCTCGCACTCTGCCTGTAGAAGATTTGCTTGATCCGGAGGAATGAAAGAAGAAAGATCGATTCATTAATATATCTTCAAATCATTTAAAACATGTGATGATCACTAGATGCCTACTTATATAAATATACCTCGCCGGTCTCTGTTATTTCAAGATCAACATTTTCTTCACCATCATAATTATTAATTTCTTCGCCATCATAATCAAAGTCGTAGTCCATGACTTCATCAATTCGTTCGTCGCGATCGAATATCATATCATCACCCTCCCCGATATTGTTCAGATATTGGGAGCCATCATCTTCTTCATTTTGATCATCTGGCGTGCGAGGGGAGCGTATGATCTCGAACAGGGCCACTTCTCCCTCTCTGCCGGTATTGTCCACCATAGCTTTTATTTAACAAATCCAGAAGAAATATGAAACAATTTAGTATTAAAATTACAATATGCATGCATGCAATCAATAGGAGGAAATCCTGAATCATAGTACATAATATGCATCGTCTCGAATAATATATATAATCTCGAATACATCATCTCGAATATTATATTCCGAATACATCACTAGTTAGCTAGCTCATAAAGATCGAATACAACAGAATAACCTAGGCCACTCGTGGTTCCTGAGGCATGGTCTGTGGACGCCCAAAGAGAAGGAACCATCATAGGATCATAGCTCCGGTCATCTCCCGAAAGACCCTGCGAGGTATTGGAGAACCTGACGTCCCTAGCAGCCATGTAGCGACGGACGTTCTCGTCCTCCTCCCTAACACGGAGACACACCACCTATGGTGGGGCCGGCTCCCTCCGCACCTGTGGGGACCTCGACTCATAAGTCGAGATCACTGAATGCACGCGTACAGTGATCCCAAAGATCAATGCTCACTGAACAAACAGAAGCTGAATAAAAAGAGTCTTACATCCATACATATCGTCTTACACAAATTATGACCATTGTGGTGAAGTATCAGATTAATAAAGCCTTAAGGTCTAAACATCAAATGAAACATAAGCAACAGAAATCTTTGTCGATTAAGTAGAACCCATGCCAGCTGCCTTAACCCTACATGCATTCTGACTGGGAAGCGTCCTAGTTCGCGTGTTCGTCACCAAAGAACTCTTCCTCGAACTCCTGCTCTTCCATGCCTGGTCAATTAAATAACCAGTGGCAAGCCAATGAGTACTTTGAATGTACTCGGAAGCAACCCATGATTTGGTTCAAAGTAACAATGCAATTGTACAACAAGTAAGCAACCTAGCTTCAAGCTAGTTGAGATGTCCTACCAACTTGTGAGATATGCATCAATGAACATGGGTAACCTTGAGAACAGGTTACATATATCAACATAAATAGAGTTTGAATCAATGCCATGTCATTCAACATATCAAGTCACCACCTTGACACAAATAGTTCCTTTCCACACACACATGCACCGAGATTGTCAAATTTCTGGACATAGTTTAAGTAGCACGTCCCAACTGTCCATGACGGTGGACACGACTATTCGAATAGTTTGACACTCTGCAGAGGTTGCGCACTTTACCCACAAGATCCGGGAAGCTTTCATGTCATCCACGATCTTGCAGTACCTCAAGTACTCGGGGGAAGCACCCGATCATTACCTTTCCCTAGATGACACTTACATAGGGTCCAACGGTGTGTCCGGTGCCCTGTGAAAACAGTCATGGCCGCCGATCCAAGCACGACCCCGTCCCGAGAGTGACCTCAAGTCACCCCCGTCACTAGTAATGCGGGCACCATGCTAGTATCAGTCTAAGTAATCAATAATGCCTCGTCCCATAAAGGGTAGAGTGGTTGCACATATTTGGTTGGGATGGTAATTACCATAAATCTAATCCATCAGTTTACACACACCAAAAGCTCTCTTCGGTACACCACTTCTTCCTCAAGTGGTGACCTTAGTTCAACATCTCCCAAGGGCATTAGGGCACCTGATGGGGTGTTCGAAAGAATGTACCATCAAGAGTTCATGGTACACATGCATCATTATGCATCAACTAGTCTCTTGATATTGCAATCATGAACAAGGTAAAGTCATGAGTAGGGGTATGCATCATGTGGTGGTTCACAACAAGTTTACCACCGTCGTATTTCATCATCATGCAATCGAAAAAAGGGTACCGATGAACAAGGGGGTGTCATGGTCAAAGGGTTGCTTGCCTTGATTGGATTGTTCTTCGAGGTATTCAAATCCTTCTCCTCCTTCTTCTTCAGCAACCTCGTCAAATATGGGATCTAATCATCGCAAGAAAATAAGGGAAAAATAAGACAATAATAAAAACAGAAAAGTCAAAGTGCTCAGAAAAATGTCAACTTATTTTCGTAAAATGCTACGAGGAAAACTAAGAACGGGAAAATTCTTAGTTTTGGATTTGGAGTTAGGGGGACAGAGTAGTGGATTTTCAAACAAAGATTTTATTGTTCAAATTTGAATTTAAATTTGAACAGTGCAGAAAAGTGTAATGGATGTGTATGAAAGTTACATCAATAAATAGGTGGGATTATTCTAAGATTTTAGGAGTTGGAATTATTGCATTTGGATAAATATTTTATCCAGTGGAATTTTTAGAAAACAGATAGAAAGAGAAAAAGAAAAATGGCACTGTGCCACTGGGCCAGAAAGGCCACAATGCAGCAGGCCCAGAGGGGATTCAGCCGCGCGAGGCTGCCACGTCGAAGGCGTAAAGGCTGAATACGCCTTCAGCCGATGGGGCGATCCGGTGCACGCGTGCGTGCTTTTTTTTAACCTGATGGGTGGGTCCCACTCGTCAGGGCGTGAGGTTGATGGACAGGGCCCGCGGCTACCATTGTCTACCTCAATCCAGAGCCATCGGTGAGCTCGCCGCCAGTGATATAGGGCACGGCTGGAGATGGGGGTGGTACTGTTGGACTCAGGAGGATGTCGCCGTTCTGGTGGGTGAGGAGTTGGCCGCCGGGGCGGCCTGGCTCGCCGGCAACGAGGTGGCTGGGTGGCGACACATCGGGAGCTGGATGAATAGCTCTGACCGGCCTATAATTTATGCGGGAAGGAGAGGGGAATCAATCAGTATGGCTGTGAGGTTCTAGATCGAGTGAGAGCAGGGGCGGAGAAGGCGTGTACCTATGGATTGACGGTGACCTGAGGCGGCGGAGCTCTGGTCGATCCTGAGCACAGAAGATCCTTGAGGACGTTTGGGTGGTGCGGGCGTGTTCTTGGGGGTGTGAGGAGGAGGCGGATTCCACTGGAGCGGCTCGGGGCGGGTTTATATAGCCGGGCACCGGTCCATCGTGGACTCATGCGCCGGCGAGGTCACAGGCGAGGCTAGAGACCGTGAGGGCACTCGTGAGTGAGTCCAGACCGTTTGTGGATGAGGTCCACGTCCAGAGGAGGGAAGAGAAGGAGCGGGGAAGGCTCTAGAGAGCTCGCACATCTGAGGCCATGCACTGGAGCTTGCGGGCTGCCAGCGCGCGCGCGAGGGAGGCCACATTTGGGAGAAGGAGGAGGGGGACTAGGCCGTGGTGTGCTGTGGACGTCGTGGAGCATCGGCTGGCATGAGGGGGGGGGGAGCCGAGGTGGCTGGAGGCGTCGGGAAGAGGGCGGCTATAGTACAAGAGCGCACTGTAGAGCGCTCCAGAGCATGCATATGGCCGGCATGGCCATTTTAAAAGGGCAAGGGCATGTCTACTAGTGTCTTGGGCTGCCTTGCATGCCCTGCGGTGGATAGAAGCTAGGTGGGGATGTTGTATATTGAAATGGGAGAGAGATGGGGTGTTGCCATGGGAGAGAGATGGGGTGTCCATATATAAGAGTTTCAACACATGGTCATGTTCAAAATATTGGTCAAACCCCTCTCTCTTGGGGTTTGACCAATATTTTGAACATGACCATGTGTTGAAACTCTTTTATATGGACAATATATGTCCAGTGAGTTTCCCAAAGTTTTCAAATATATTTTTAAAGCATCAAAATAATTTTAACATATTAAAGACCATTTCTAGCATAAAGAAAAAGCCTGTAAAAAATAGCAGAATAACTTTTAAAATTATACTTTTGTGGTTTTTGGGAGTCCTATACCTAATAGGAGTCAAACATACTCTTTGAAAGATTTTTCATACCCCAAATCAAGTACTTGTAGTGTAAACCTCAATTCAAGGGTTTTTGGAAAACTAAATTTAGAAAATAATTTTTGGCCAAATTATTTTTGTAAGAAAATTCTATATTGTACTATACACATTGTATGATCATTGGGCAGAACTTTTCGATCAAGGAAATGAAGTATAGAAGATGCAGCTATGTTGACCTTTATGAGCACTTGAAATTACACAAAAAGAAAATCCAATCCAAATAAGAGCCAAATAATACAAAAGTTTTTGCCAAACCACATTTTATCAAGATGTATTAGCTTAAGTGTTGTGGTATCAAAATCAGGGTGTGACAGCACCGAAAGTGGCCCACGGGAATGCCACCAAAGGAGCTCAGGGTCGACGACTGGACCCGGGTTCCTCACCAAGCGGCGAGCCCCTGAAGGTATCACCTCCCAGTGCTAGCCTGCGGAGCCCAGTCCCGGACATGGGTCCTTTAAAGTAGGACGTCATCGCGAACCGGTCGACGGTGAGGATGCGGGGCGGGCATCGTCGAGAACAAATACTATACGCCGCAAAAGTAACATTTTTTAAATGATTGGATTGTGATTTCTTATATGCAAATTCTAAATTTGTATAACTAAAATTATAAGAAACTAAAAACTAACATTTCTATAACATTTCCATAACAATTTGAAATTAATCTAATTCATCTTGCTAAAACTAACATTTCTAAAATTTCTAACATTTCTATAACATTTCTAACTTTTCTATATACTATTTGACATTAATCTAATCTAATTAATTAATTCATCTAAAACTTTGTATGAAAAACAGAAAAAATAGAAAAAACTAAAAACAGAAAAATTGTGTGTGTGTGTGCGCGCGCGCGTGTCGTGTGAGTGTGTGTGTGTGTGTGCATGTGTAGTGCGTGTGTGCGCGCGTGCGCGGCCGGTGGCGGCGACACGGTGGATTGGAGGGAGGAGGGGCCGGGGGAGGGCTCATAGCGTGCGCTGGCGAGGTCTAGGCAACGACGAGGTCCAGGCAACGGTGACGGCGAGGCAAGGTCGATCCAAGGTGACGGCGAGGCGAGGGGACGGCGATGGCGCGGGACAGGGCGACGGCGCAACATGGACGGTGACGACGCGGGACGGGGGCGGCGACGGCGCGGGACGGGGTGGCGGTAGAGAGAAGTGGGAGATGAGAAACTGATTTTTTTGAAGTGTTTCTTATATAGGTGGCACCTTTAATACCGGTTGGAGGCTCCAACCGGTACTAAAGGCTTGTTTTGGCCATGCCAAGCGACGGGAAGGGCAGGCCTTTAGTACCGGGTGGTCGCTCCAACCGGTACTAAAGACCCCCCCGCCCCTTTAGTACCGGTTGGAGCCACGACCCGGTATTAAAGGGGGTGCGTGCTACATCTTGAGCTTCCGTTGGTTTTCCTCGAAGAGGAGAGGGTGATGCAGCAAAGTGTAGCGTAAGTATTTCCCTCAGTTATGAGAACCAAGGTACCAATCTAGTAGGAGGCTTCTCAAAAGTCCCACACACCTACACAAACAAACTGAGAACTCACAACCAACACAATAAAGGGGTTGTCAATCCCTTCACGGCCACTTGCGAAAGTGAGATCTAATAAAGATAGTATGATAAGATAAATATATTTTTGGTATTTTATAATATAGATGCAAAAATTAAAGATGCAAATAAAGGTAGATTGAAAGCAAATATGATAAGAGATAGACCCGGGGGCCATAGGTTTCACTAGAGGCTTCTCTCAAGATAGCATAAGTATTACGGTGGGTGAACAAATTACTGTCGAGCAATCGATAGAAAAGCGCATAGTTATGAGATTATCTAGGCATGATCATGTATATAGGCATCACGTCCATAACAAGTAGACCGACTCCTGCCTGCATCTACTACTATTACTCCACACATCGACCGACTCCTGCCTGCATCTAGAGTATTAAGTTCATAAGAACAGAGTAACACATTAAGCAAGATGACATGATGTAGAGGGATAAACTCATGCAATATGATGTAAACCCCATCTTGTTATCCTTGACGGCAACAATACAATACGTGCCTTGCAACCCTTTCTGTCACTGGGTAAGGACACCGCAAGATTGAACCCAAAGCTAAGCACTTCTCCATGGCAAAAAAGACCAATCTAGTAGGCCAAACCAAACTGATAATTCGAAGAGACTTGCAAAGATAACTCAATCATACATAAAAGAATTCAGAGAAGATTCAAATATTATTCATAGATAAACTTGATCATAAACCCACAATTCATCGGATCTCGACAAACATACCGCAAAAAGAGTTTACATCGAATAGATCTCCACAAGAGAGGGGGAGAACATTGTATTGAGATCCAAAAAGAGAGAAGAAGCCATCTAGCTAATAAGTATGGACCCGCAGGCTTGTGGTAAACTACTCACAACTCATCAGAGGGGCAAGAATGTTGATGTAGAAGCCCTCCATGGTCGATTCCCCCTCCGGAAGAGTGTCGGCGAAGGCTCCAAGATGAGATCTCGCAGATACAGAAGGTTACGGCGGTGGAAATTGTGTTTCGTGGTGCTCCTGGATGTTTTCGGGGCACATAGGTATATATGGGAGGAAGAAGTACGTCGGTGGCCGCCCGAGGGGCCCACGAGATAGGGGCGCGCCCTACAAGGGGGGCATGGCCCCCTATCTTGTGGGGCCCTCGGAAGCTTCTTGAATTGCACTCCAAGCTCTCCAGATCACGTTCGTTCCAAAAATCAGGCTCCCGAAGGTTTCATTCCGTTTGGACTCCGTTTGATATTCCTTTTCTTCGAAATACTGAAATAGGCAAAAAAACAACAATATGGGCTGGGCCTCCGGTTAATAGGTTAGTCCCAAAAATGATATAAATATGTAAAATGAAGTCCATAAACATCCCAAAGAGGTAATATAATAGCATGGAACAATCAAAAATTATAGATACGTTGGACACGTATCAATCGTCCCCAAGCTTAATTCCTGCTTGTCCTCGAGTAGGTAAATGATAAAAAGAGAATTTTTGATGTGGAATGCTACCTAGCATAAATCATAATGTAATTTTCTTTATTGTTGCATGAATGTTCAGATCCAAATGACTACAAAATAAAAGTTCATATTGATAAGAGAAATAGTAACACTTCAAGCATACTAATCAAAGTAATCATTTCTTCTCAAAATAACATGGCAAAAGAAAGTTCATCCCTACAAAATCATATAGTTAGGCTACGCTTCATTTTCGTCACACAAAGATGTTCCCGACTTCTATACCCCCGATGACAAGCCAAGAAATTGTTTCATACTTAAATAATCTCAAACTTTTTCAATCTTCACGCAATACATGAGCGTGAGCCATGGATATAGCACTATGGGTGGAATAGAATATGATGATGGGGATTGTGTGGAGAAGACAGTAAGGATAATCAACGGGCTATGGAGATGCCCATCAATTGATGTCAACAGGAGGAGTAGGGATTGCCATGCAACCGATGCACTAGAGCTATAAATGAATGCTCAACAAAAAGAAACTAGTGGGTGTGCATCCAACTTGCTTGCTCACGAAGACCTAGGGTATTTGAGGAAGCCCATCGTAGGAATATACAAGCCAAGTTCTATAATGAAAAATTCCCACTAGTATGAAAAAGACAACTTATGAGACTCACTATATGAAAAACATGGTGCTACTTTGAAGCACAATATATGAGACTCACTACATAGAGAACAAAGTGCTACTTTGAAGCACAAGTGTGGAAAAAGAGATAGTAACATTGCCCTTTTTATTTATTTTCTACTTTTTTTCTTCTTTTTTTCTTTTTTTTTCCTTTTTTTGGGCCTTTCTTTTTTTCTTTTTGGCCTTTCGTTTTTTTCCTTTTTTTCCTTTTTTCTTTGGGCAATGTTCTAATAATGATGATCATCACACTTCTATTGAATACAATATAAGGATTACAACTCGAAACTAGAACAATATATGACTCTATATGAATGCCTCCGGCGGTGTACCAGGATGGTGCAATGAATCAAGAGTGACATTTATGAAAAATAATGCATGGTGGCTTTGCCACAAATACGATGTCAACTACATGATCATGCAATGGCAATATGCCAAAAGTAAAGTATGTCATGATGATGATGAACATAACGGTGGAAAGTTGCATGGCAATATATCTCAGAATGGCTATGGAAATGCCATAATAGGTAGGTATAGTGGCTGTTTTGAGGAAGATATAAGGAGGTTTATGTGTGATGGAGCGTATCGTATCACGGGGTTTGGATGCACAGGCGAAGTTTGCACCAACTCTCAAGGTGAGAAAGGGCAATGCACGGTACCAAAGAGGCTAGCAAAGGTGGAAAGGTAAAAGTGCGTATAATCCATGGACTCAACATTAGTCAAAAGAACTCATATACTTATTGCAAAAATTTAGAAGTCATCAAAAACCAAGAACGACGCGCATGCTCCTAGGGGGATAGATAGGTAGGAAAAGACCATCGCTCGTCCCCGACCGCCACTCATAAGGATGCACAAGCCAGGTACACTTTATGTTTCAAATTTGTTACACAACTTTAACCATGCGTGCATGCTATTGGACTTGATAACTTCAACACAAGCATTCTTTAAATTCATAATCACCCAACTAGCATGACTTTAATATCACTACCTCCATATCTCAAAACAATTATCAAGTATCAAATTGAACATAGCATCCAATTCACTTCCTATGATAGTTTTTATTATACCAACTTGGATGCCTACCATTATATGACCAACTTTATGATAATAGCAAATACCATGCTGTTCTAAAAGACTCTCAAAATAATATAAGTGAAGCATGAGAGACAGGAAATTTCTTCAAAATTAAGACACCACCGTGCTCTAAAAGATATAAGTGAAGTACTAGAGCAAAAACTATCAAGCTCAAAAGATATAAGTGAAGCACATAGAGTATTCTAGCAAATTCTAATCATATAGGCTTATCCCAAAAGGTGTGTACAACAAGTATGATTATGGTAAACTGAAAAGCAAAGACTAATATAATACACGACGCTCCAAGCAAAACACATATCATGTAGCGAATAATAATATAGCTCCAAGTAAAGTTACCAATGAATGAAGACGAAAGAGGGGATGCCTTCCCGGGGCATCCCCAAGCTTAGGCTTTTGGCTATTCTTGAATATATTGGGGTGCCATGGGCATCCCCAAGCTTAGGCTCTTGCCACCCTTTATTCCATAGTCCATAAAAGCTTTACCCAAAACTTGAAAACTTCACAACACAAAACTCAACAGGAAATCTTATAAGCTCCGTTAGTGAAAGAAAACAAAACCACCACATAAGTTAATGCAATGAACTCATTCTTTACTTACTTTTATGTTAAACCTACTGTATTCCAACTTCCTTATGGTTCATAGAATGAATTACTAGCCATAGATGCATTGAAATAAGCAAACAACACACGAAAAACACAATCTGTCAAAAACAGAACAGTCTGTATAAATCTGTAATTAATGCAAACTTATGGAACTCTAAAAATCCTACCAAAATAGGAAGTCCTGGAAAATTTGTTTATTGAACAGCAGAAAAAATAATCAACGCAAAAGCACGTTCCTGTGATTTAACAAAATTATATTCGTGCGCACAAAGTTTCTGTTTTTCAGCAGAATCAAATCAACTATCATCGTAGGTTATCCTATAGGTTCTACTTCGCACAAACACTAATTAAAAGATAAAAACACATCTAAACAGAAGGTAGATGCAAGATTTATTACTAAACAGGAGTAAAAAGAAAAAAACATAAAGAAAATTTGGGTTGCCTCCCAACTAGCTCTATCGTTTAACGCCCCTAGCTAGGCATAAAAGCAAGGATAGATCTAAGTGGTACCATCTTTGGCACTAAATTCATAAGTAGCACATTTATGATTTCTAGGGACTTCTCCCCTTTTAACAATGTATAAACCTTTAGGCAAAAATTCAAGAAATTCATTGGTAGAAAAAGGTTCCTTAACGATAGAGAGACAATTGGGAAGGATACTTATGGATTTGAGATCCGCATCTCCCTTACTAGAAGATTCACCCTTATTTTTAGGAACATAAATAAACTTGGCAGTTTTAGTAGAGGGTTTTCGAGTGTTTTCATGGGGGAAAACACAAAACCTAAATTTGTAATGATATCCTCAAGTTTACCAATTCTAGCAGAGTCTAGATCTATTTTTTCATTGACTATAGGTTCTTTTTCCTTAAGATTTTTCACACCAACCCTAGATCCAAATTGGGTAATGTGATTATGAATCTTTTTATCCAAATTTTCAATCAATTGAACAGTGGAAATTTTATTTTCAATAATATCAAGCCGTTGCATCACATGTTCTAAAGTTAAAGCCGTTCCATTAACCAAAAGAGATGGTGGGCCAAACAAATCTAACATAGCATTATAAGCATCAAACATATGGCTACTCATAAAATCACCTCCGGTAGCAATATCAAGAACACATCTATTCCAAGGAGTAATGCCTACATAAAAATTGCGGAGAAGAACGGAAGTAGCAATCTTCCTAGTAGCTTTATATTGGGCATTGCAAATTCTATGCCAAGCATCTTTTAAACTTTCTCTCTCCCTTTGCTTAAAATTGAGAATTTATTGTTCGGGAGTGAGAATAAGGATAGGAGGACTAGCCATAACGCCAAGCAAAACGAACTAACACACGAGCAAAAAGGCAAGTGAAAAAGACAGGAGGAGATTGGGAAAGAGAGGGCGAATAAAACTGCAAGGGTGAAGTGGGGAGAGGAAAACAAGAGGCAAATGGCAAATAATGTAAATGCGAGGGAGATGGGTTTGTGAAGGGTACTTGGTATGTCTTGACTTGAGCGAAGACCTCCTCGGCAACGGCGCCAGAAATCCTTCTTGCTGCGTCTTGAGCTTGCGTTGGTTTTCCTTGAAGAGGAGAGGGTGATGCAGCAAAGTGTAGCTTTAGTATTTCCCTCAGTTTTGAGAACCAAGGTATCAATCCACTAGGAGGCTCCTCAAAAGTCCCACGCACCTACACAAACAAACTGAGAACTCGCAACCAACACAATAAAGGGGTTGTCAATCCCTTCACGGCCACTTGCGGAAGTGAGATCTAATAAAGATAGTATGATAAGATAAATATATTTTTGGTATTTTATAATATAGATGCAAAAAGTAAAGATGCAAATAAAGGTATATCGGATGGAAATATGATAAGAGATAGACCTAGGGGCCATAGGTTTCACTAGAGGCTTCTCTCAAGATAGCATAAGTATTACAGTGGGTGAACAAATTACTGTCGAGCAATTGATAGAAAAGCGCATAGTTATGAGATTATCTAGGCATGATCATGTATATAGGCATCACATCCATAACAAGTAGACCGACTCCTGCCTGCATCTACTACTATTACTCCACACATCAACCTACTCCTGCCTGCATCTAGAGTATCAAGTTCATAAGAACAGAGTAACGCATTAAGAAAGATGACATGATGTAGAGGGATAAACTCATGCAATATGATGTAAACCCCATCTTGTTATACTCGATGGCAACAATACAATACGTGCCTTGTAACCCTTTATGTCACTGGGTAAGGACACCGCACGATTGAACCCAAAGCTAAGCACTTCTCCCATGGCAAGAAAGACCAATCTAGTAGGCCAAACCAAACTGATAATTCGAAGAGACTTGCAAAGATAACTCAATCATACATAAAAGAATTCAGAGAAGATTCAAATATTATTCATAGATAAACTTGATCATAAACCCACAATTCATCGGATCTCGACAAACACACTGCAAAAAGAGTTTACATCGAATAGATCTCCACAAGAGAGGGGGAGAACATTGTATTGAGATCCAAAAAGAGAGAAGAAGCCATCTAGCTAATAACTATGGACCCGTTGGTCTGTGGTAAACTACTCACAACTCATCGGAGGGGCAAGGATGTTGATGTAGAAGCCCTCCGTGGTTGATTCCCCCTCCGGCAGAGTGCCGACGAAGGCTCCAAGATGAGATCTCGCGGATACAGAAGGTTACGGTGGTGGAAATTGTGTTTCGTGGTGCTCCTGGATGTTTTCGTGGTACGTAGGTATATATAGGAGGAAGAAGTATGTCGGTGGCCGCCCGAGGGGCCCACGAGACAGGGGCGCGCCCTATAGGGGGGTGCGGCCCCCTATCTCGTGGGGCCCTCGGAAGCTTCTTGACTTGCACTCCAAGCTCTCCGGATCACGTTCATTCCAAAAATCACAGTCCCGAAGGTTTCATTCCGTTTGGACTCTTCCTTTTCTTCGAAATACTGAAATAGGCAAAAAAACAGCAATATGGGCTCGGCCTCCGGTTCATAGGTTAGTCCCAAAAATGATATAACTGTCTAAAATAAAGTACATAAACATCCAAAAGAGGTAATATAACAGCATGGAACAATCAAAAATTATAGATACGTTGGAGACGTATCAGTGCGCTAGCCCCTGTGCGGTGTGGGCAAGGTTAGTCCCACGTCGCTAGCCGAGGGGCGCCCGCACCTGTTTAAAAGCCCCGGCGCGGCTGCTCTCTCGAAGTCCTCTCTATAGAAGGCTTCTGGGCCTAACTCTGCCTCTCTGCCCTGTGGGCCTACTGGGCCCTGCGGGCCTGCATCCTGGCCCAACTATAGGTTGGGTTAGTAGTCGTATGCAGGCCACTGTGGCCCAGTAGGTGGGCTTTTTTATTAGTTTTTTTGCTCAACAAAAAATTAGTTTTTTCTTTTTCACTTTATTTATTTTCATTTATTTATTTCCGAATATTTTTTTAGGTACAAAAACTTACAAACTTTTGTTAGTGCGAGTAGTTTTCAAATTTGAATAGCTTAATTTTTTTATTTAGTTTTTGTCTCAACAAAAATTTAGTTTTTTTTTCTTTTCTACTTTATTTATTTTCATTTATTTATTTCTGAATATTGTTTCTTTAGTTACAAAAAATTACAAACTTTCTGTTAGTGCAAGTAGTTTTCAAATTTGAATTGTTTAAATTTGAATTATTTGACGAACTAATTTGTAGAGGAAGTGTATCCATTTTTTGCACATAAAATTTCTTCGTGTTTCAAATACCAAAACACATAAGTACCCTAACTATTATAAAGATTCCCTCCGGTTTGTTCGAAGTGGCACTTTCCAGATATATATGTCCAGAAATTAGTCACTACAGAAGAAAGTGATGACGGTGAAGCCTATCACATTCCAGAGCGGGATCTTTCGGTGTGAAACTTTTTCTTCGCGTGTGTCCCTTTGCACCGTAACCATGGACAATCTTCATCATTTAAATGGATGCTTGGATCAATATTCACTGTGAATGGAGCAATTTCATCAAACTTTTCATAATCTTCTAACATGCCTGTCTTGTCAACCACTCCCACGATGTTTATTTTCCCTGAAAGAACTATGTGGCACTTTGGCTCATCGTATGATGCATTCGCTTCCTTATCTTTTCTTTTTCTCGGCCTGGTAGACATTTCTTTCACATAGAAAACCTGCGCCACATCATTGGCTAGGATGAATGGTTTGTCTGCATATGCAAGGTTGTTGAGATCCACTGTTGTCATTTCGTACTGCGGGTGTTCCGTTACCCCACCTCGTGTCATGTTGATCCATTTGCACAGAAACAAAGGGACCTTCAAACCACCTCCATAGTTAAGTTCCCATATGTCCTCTATGTAACCATAATATGTTTCCTTTCCCGTGTTGGTTGTTGCATCAAAGCGGACACCATTGTTTTGGTTGGTGCTCTTCTTATCTTGGGCGATCGTGTAAAATGTATTCCCATTTATCTCGTACCCTTTGAAAGTCATTATATTCGAAGATGGTAAGTGGGACAGCAAGTATAGGTCATCTTCAATGTCACCATCATGCATGGCACGTGTCTGCAACCAACCGGCGAAATTCCTCGTTTTTTCACGTGTAATCCAGTCGACAGACTACTCCGGGTGTTTGGAGTGTAGAAAATTCTTGTGTTCCTCCATATACGGAGCCACCAACGCGGAATTCTGTAGAACTGTGTAGTGTGCTCCGGTGAGAGAATGCCCGTCCATACATATTATTTGATCCCCTCCTAGCGTGCCTTTTCCATCCAGTCTGCCCTTATGCCGCGGTTCAGGAACACCAATCGGCTTAAGGTCAGGAATAAAGTCAATATAGAGCTGAATGACCTCCTCATTTTCATGGCCCTTCGAGATGCTTCCTTCTGGCCTAGCACAGTTATGAACATATTTCTTCAAGACTCCCATGAACCTCTCAAAGGGGAACATATTGTGTAGAAATACAGGACCCAAAACGTTAATCTCTTTGCAAATGTGAACTAGGACGTGCGTCATGATGTTGAAGAAGGATGGTGGGAACACCAACTCAAAACTAACAAGACATTGCACCAAATCATTCTCTAACATTGGTATGATTTCTGGATCAATTACCTTCTGAGAGATTACATTGAGGAATGCACACATCTTCACAATGGCAAATCGAACATTTTCCGGTAGAAGCCCCCTCAATGCAACCGGAAGCTGTTGCATCATAATCATGTGGCAGTCATGAGACTTTAGGTTCTGGAACTTTTTCTCTATCATATTTATTATTCCCTTTATATTCGATGAGAAGCCAGACGGTACCTTCATACTGAGCAGACATTCAAAGAAGATTTCCTTCTCTTCTTTGGTAAGAGCGTAGCTGGCATGACCCTGATGTATGCCGCCTTTTCCATGCATACGTTGATGGTCCTCCCGTGCCTCCGGTGTATCTTTTGTCTAAGAAGCCAAGCATGGTCACGCAAAGATTCTTCGTCACATGCATCACGTCGATTGCGGAGCAGACCTCTAGGTCTTTCAAATAGGACAGGTCCCAAAATATAGATTTCTTCTTTGACATGGGTGCACGTCCGTAAGCGTTCTTCGGAACAGGTTGCCCGCCAGGACCCTTTCCAAAGATTACCTTCAAATACTTGACCATATCATGTACATCAGCACCAGTACGGTGGCGAGGCTACATCCGATGATCTGCCTCACCTTTGAAATGCTTGCCTTTCTTTCTTACGGGATGCCTGCTAGGAAGAAATCGACGATGTCCCAGGTACACATTCTTCCTACAACTATCCAAATATATACCGTCGGTATCATCCAAACAGTGCACGCATCCGCGGTATCCCTTGTTTGTCTGTCCTGAAAGGTTACTGAGAGCAGGCCAATCATTGATGGTCACGGACAACAACGCCTTTAGGTCAAATTCTTCCTGTTTGTGCTCATCCCACGCACGTACACCTTTTCCATTCCACAGCTCTAATAGTTCTTAAACTAACGGCCTTAGCTACACATCAATGTTGTTGCCGGGTTGCTTAGGGCCCTGGATGAGAATTGGCATCATATTGAACTTCCGCTTCATGCACAACCAAGGAGGAAGGTTATAACACCATAGAGTCACATGCCACATGCTATGGTTGCTGCTCTGCTCCCCAAAAGGATTAATGCCATCTGCACTTAGACCAAACCATATGTTCCTTGGGTCACCTGCAAACTCCTTCCTGTACTTTCTCTCGATTTTTCTCCACTGCGACCCGTCAGCGGGTACTCTCAACTTTCCGTCTTTCTTACGGTCTTCTCCGTGCCATCGCATCACCTTGGCATGCTCTTTGTTTTGTAACAAATGTTTCAACCGTGGTATTATAGGAGCATACCACATCACCTTGGCAGGAATCTGCTTCCTGGGGCGCTCGTCCTCGACATCACCAGGGTCATCGCGGCTGATCTTATAATGCAATGCACCGCATACCCGGCACGCGTCCAAATCCTCGTACTCACCGCGGTAGAGGCTGCAGTCATTAGGGCATGCATGTATCTTCTGCACCTCTAACCCTAGATGGTAGACAACCTTCTTTGCTTCATACATACTCTCGGCCAATTCATTGTCCTTTGGAAGCATATTCTTTATCATTACCAGCAACTTTCCAAATCCCTTGTCGGATACACCATTCTCTGCCTTCCATTGCAGCAATTCCAGTGTGGTGCCTAGCTTTTTCTTGTCACCTTCGCAATTCGGGCACAACAATTTCTTGTGATCCTCTAACATGCGCTGCAACTTCTTCTTCTCCTTTTCACTTGCGAAGTTTCTCTTTGCATCGGCAATGGCCCGACCTAGATCATCAGCGGGCTCATCTGATGCCTCCTCTTCAGCTTCTTCCCGCATGGCCGGCTCAGCTTCTTCCCCCATTGTTGTATCATCGTATTCAGGGAACCCATGGCCAGGATAGCTATCGTCGTCCTCTTCTTCTTCATTGTCTTCCATCATAACCCCTCTTTCTCCGTGCTTGGTCCAAACATTATAGTGGGGCATGAAACCGGACTCAAACAGGTGGAATGGTTCTTGATTTAGAGTAATTGTGATCATTCTTATAGCCAACACATGGACAAGGCATAATACCATCCGGCCGCTTGTTTGACCGAGCCGCAATCAAAGAAGTATGCACGCCATCAATGAACTGGGGAGAGCATCGGTCATCGTACATCCTTTGCCGGCGCATCTTCATTACACACCACCCAAATTAATACAAGTTCATACATAAAGTTCATACAACACTTAAATGCAACATCAAATAACTCCCTAGCTAAAGCATTTAAATGCAACAACAAATGCGATCAAGATCGCAACCGAAAGTGCTAGTTATCGACTAGAGGGGGGGTGAATAGGCGATTTTTATGCAAGTCTTCACAACGTGGAAGTTTCGAAGACAAACAATAGAAATGACCTAATTGATATGCAGCAGAAGATAAACTACAACAAGCAAGCCATAGCCAAGTATGCAATAGTGTTAACATACGAAGACTAATAGCAGCGAGGTAGTAGGATCAGGATGGAAGATAGTATGAAGCCAATCAACAATAGTAGTCAAGCAATGAAGTCAATCAGATAAGACAGATAAGCAATGACTTCATGAAGACAAACTCAAAGTAAAGGAGGGAAGAGATAGAACCAGTCACTTGTTGAAGACACATGATTTGTTGGACCAGTTCCAGTTGTTGTGACAACTGTACGTCTGGTTAGGGAGGCTGAGATTCAACTCAGAAGACTGTGTCTTCACCTTATTCCCGTTGAGCTAAGGACACTTAGTCCTCGCCCAATCACTCCGGTAAGTCTTCAAAGTAGACTTCCGAACCTTCACAGACATCGTTCACCCGGCAATCCACAATTACTCTTGGATGCTCAGAACATGACGCCTAACCGGCTGGAGGATACACAATCCTCAAGTGTAATAAGTCTTCAGGTCACACAGACAGAAAGACTTCAGTGATGCCTAACACTCTTTGGCTCTGGGTGTTTGGGCTTTGTCCTCACAAGGATTTCTCTCTCAAAGGCTTCGAGGTGGGTTGCTCTCAAAATGACAAAAGCCGTAAACTAACTCTGAGCAGCCACCAATTTATGGTGTAGGGGGTGGGCTATTTATAGCCAGAAGGCAACCCGACCTGATATGTCCGAAATGACCCTGTGTCAATAAGGAACTGACATGTGTTCCAACGGTCAGATTTCAAACACTCACGGCCACTTTGCTTGGGCTACAAGCAAAGCTGACTCATCCAGCTCTGGATAAGATTTGCTCTCATTGTCTTTGCTCGGAGACAGAGGATTTTGGTTGAAACATCACTTCAGTCACTCTGACTTAGTTCACTTGGACCCCACTTAACAGTATGGTGGTTCCTATGACTCAACAAAGAAGAAAAGGAAACAGCGAAACAACTCATTCTTGGTGCTCCATAGTCTTCACTCAATGTCTTTTCATGTCATAGACTTCAGTGTGAATATCTTCACACACCACCATTGTCTTCAATGTCTTCATACATTTTTAGGTGTCATCTCCGGTAGGTAAACCGAATCAATGAGGGACACTACCTGCGTTATCCTGCAATTCTCACAAACACATTAGTCCCTCAACCAACTTTGTCGTCAATACTCCAAAACCAACTAGGGGTGGCACTAGATGCACTTACAATCTCCCCCTTTTTGGTGATTGATGACAAACTTGTTGAAGTTTTCAACGGGAAAGAAGTATGTGAAATTGTAAAGGATAGTGTATTGTCTTCATAAGTGGCAAGGGATCCCCCTGAAGATGTGCATATAAATATTTGCTTTTGGAATGCAAATGCACATGGCAGGTTGTACTTGTGGAGATCCTCTTCAACTTATGAAGATAATTCATCATGCATGAAATGATATGGCTAAGAAAATGACATGCATAATGAGAAATGGACGTCTGCAGAATGATCTAAGTGCGGGAGTTATCATCGCATGTGGAAACGCAAATAAGTAGCAGACGACCATCAGGTTTAAGTGTTACAACTCAAAGAACGAAGTGTATCAAAAACAAGAGTTGTAAGCACTAGTCAAATATAAAGCAACCGCCCATATGAACCCGCTTGAAGACTATCAACTCATACGCTTCTCCCCCTTTTGTCAGTAATGACCAAAAAGGTTTGAAGACATAGAGCATCTACTCGTCCTCTTGATGAGTAGGTGAAACAGCAGGGTTGTCGTTGTTGGTTGGCGGTGCAGACGAACTTGGTGCAGTGTCGATGTGTGCAGAGGTAGGAGGCGGTGAAGTTGCATCGTCTTCATCATCGATCACATTGGCATTAACAGTTGCCGTGGAGGAAGAATAGTCAGAGTCTTCAAGAGATGGAGTTCTTCGTAGGACAACATTCCGTGGAGGAGTGGAGTCAAACTTGAATCTTTCAGTGAAGCGGTTGTCTTGAAGATCCGCTTCAGCACTGAGCAGGGTCAAACTCTTCCATGATCACCGACAAGTTTCATGAGTGACAAAAGCATTCTTGGTGACAAGGTTGCGAATGCGATTTACATCCACCAAGAGGCTTTGCATCTGACGCTTGAGCCAAAAATGATGTTTATCTTGCTTCTGATGCAGGGCCACAAGAAGTTCTCGGTCATTGAGGACCCAAGAGCGCTTCCGAGGGCTTTGAGCAATGATGCTCGCAGTGGCTTCAGTTGATGCACGATGAGGGAGACGAAGATTTCCAGCCATCGGATAGACACACGTAACAGCTTGGACTCCTTCCATAGGCTGAGTGAGGCTTTGATGTTCAGCATTCTGAAGACAAAGAGCCTTCTTGGCCGGTTCAGGGTATATAGCTTCAACTGACATATCAACCTCTGGTAGAAAAATCACATGATTGCGAGCAGAAGGTTGATAGTTGACAACAGAGTGTCGCTTGATGAGGCGCATGACCCATGGAGCATAGAATTTCAGTCCGAAGAGGTCAGATCCAGATGCAGCCAGTTGCCTGATGAAGAAATCTTGTGCGTTGAAGCTGATGCCATTGAGAATGTAAAAGACTAATGTCTTCATGGCTCCTTCAAGTTTTGCAGCTGATGAATGTCCTTTGATAGGCCATAGAGTCCGCCTGACGATGTGATATATTGTGCACGGCAGATACTCAAGGTCATCAACAAGGAACTCCTTTGGATATTCTGCATCATGTGGCAAAGGCTTCATCATGCTCAACATCTGACTCATATTGGGTTCAGGCTTATGGAAGATGCTTTCCAGAGCATTGCGGTGATTTTGACAACCAGGTTCATAGAGTTCTCCGGGAGTGGATAGGCCTGTAAGCTCAATGATGTCGAGAGCTTTGGCTTCATGATGAACATTTCCTGTCATCCACTCGAGAACCCATGTCTTCGTATCTCGGTTATAACCGCAAATGTGGAGTGTAGCATAGAATTGAAGCAATAGCTCTTCATTCCAATGTTCTTTATGTGTGACAAAACTGAGCAGTCCAGCATCACGAAAGCAGTCAAGTGCTTCTTCTAAGCAGGGCAGTCCAGCAATGGCTTCAGTGTCGAGGCGCATATGAGGGAAAATGCGCCCTTGATCATACAAAACACAAGAGTAATAGCTTCACTGCTGATGACTCTAGAACCGATCTGATGAAATTCTTGGCCTTGTGTAGGGGTTCTTTGAGCTGTCAAAGAATGTGTTGTGGCTCTTGAAGCCATTTGCATTGAAAGACCCGATAGATGAGGCAGTGCCTAGAAACCTTGGCAGTCTTGGCTTTGGCTTCTGGACCTGAGGCCTATGCTCAATGTGATAGTCAAATTGAGGACCAGAGACATTATGCAGAGGGACCAGAACGGGCCATCTTACTGTGATTAGCTCGACATGGTTGTATGCTTGCTCGATTGTATAGGGCCTTGGTGGTGGAACATGAGCAGTGGAAGCAACAGTGGCTTCGGGCTGCACAATAGAAGCTTCAAGAGCATCGTCAGCATTGACTTCTGGTACGGTGCTTGGGACAGGCTCCACATTGGCTTCAGCCATGACGATGTCATTAGCTTCATTGGTGTTGGTGGTGGCAGCCTCAAGGTTTTCAATCTGCACTTCCTGAGCTGGAGGGTCAGGCACAGACACGTTCACTTCATGAACTTCTTCTTCTGGAATGGGGGAGTAGGGACACGTTCTTCTTGACATTCATCATTGGTTGTTGCAGCCGGATTGTCTTCAGCAGCTGGTGCTTCAGACTCGGAGACATTCACAGTTGGAGTGGCTTCTGAGAACACTTGACGTGCAACAAGTTGATGGTGCACTTCTCCTTCTGGAACACTCGGAAGAGGGGCTTGAGGCCTTGGTCCTTTGCAAAGCCTTTGCAGTACAGGCGACGCCTTTGGAGATGGAGTGGGCAGGTCCTCATCCTCTTCAATTTGCACGGATGGTGTGACTTGTTGTTGTTGGGGAGTACTTGGGGAATCTTGTTCTTGCGGGCGATCAACCCATGAAGCATCCTGAGCAATTGGCGTCAGAGGATGACCAATGTTGATGAGTTAGCTGTTCGTACGAACAGGCGATGATACCACATTGTATTCGATTTGAGGAAGAACTTCATCATCTTCAACATTGTCATGATGACCAATGTCTTCAGTAGTGATGGGATCGACTGTTGGAATCTCTTCAGCTTCCGGAGCCTCTGTGGAAGCAGGCTCATGAACAGTCATGCGAAGTTCTTGGGTAGCGGATGCAGGACGAACCACTGAGATGGGTTCAACAATAAGGGGCTCTGTGGGAGCAGCCCGATTCTTCTTGGTCTTGCGCTTCTTCTTGGAGGGAGCAGCATCAGAGGCTTCAGAGGTTTTCCTTTTTCTGGCTTCAGCCTCTACAACCCTCGTCTTCTTCTGTTCTGAAGTGGTTGACGTGACTTTTGGCTTCAAGCCAGTCATGCTGCTTGGGAAGATAATGTGAGGTTCATCTGGCCTTGAAGGTGCAGATTGGACAGTCGATTTCTTCTTCTTTGCAGCCATCCTGGGGTCGATGCCAGGACGACCAAGAGCCTTGCGCTTTTCAGCCTCATTGTAGGAAAGCACACACTTGTTAGCCAGATTTTTCATGCATTCACGAGGGCCTTTAGCTTCTTCACGCTTCTTGTGAAACGCCTCTTTGAGCTCGTGAAGCATGATCTTGAAGTTCTTGACATCTTGCACACTTAGATTGGCCACATGCTTCTTGAACTGAGCCTTTTCATAGTCAATCTTGTGCTTCAGTTCGACGATGCGTTGAGCAATAGCTAGCTCAGAATCAATGGCGCCATTGAAGGCGACGCTGAGGCCAATTGGAAGTTGCAAATCATCAAAGCTGAGATTTGGTCTGTCAAACCATTCATCAATGAAGTTATGGAGAACAGCCACATCCAAGAGAGGCAAGTTGTTGAAGATCTCAGCTTCTTCCTTGCTCTTTATCAGTTGCTCAAGAGCATCATCTGCAAGATCGTCATCACTGGACAGATCAATGGGCTCTTCACGCAGAATAGCAGCAGGAGTCAGAGCCTGATCAGTACTCTTGACGATTTTCTTTTTCTTCTCCGTCTTCATGGAAATGCGGGAAAGATCTTTGGACTGCACACTGACTTCAGGAGGTGCAGTGGCCAGTGGGTTCACACGAGAAGCTTTTGGAGGTGCAGCTGATGATGAAGCCTTAATCTTCTTTGGCTTCTGCGGCCTTGGAGTAGGAGCTGGGGCTTCATCTGAATCAGCATCATTGTCAGAATGATCCACTTTGGCACCTTGTACCAAGATGTAGGAGATGAGGCCATCAAGGTTTGCAAAGGGGCCAATTCTATTCTCTTCAGCTTCACGTGTGCCATCATCACGGGGAGCAGAGGGGCCAGGATTGAAGTATAATCCCCATGACTTCTGGTTTTCCTTTGCTGAAGCCTTAGCAAACTGGAAGTTGCGCTTGAAGAGATTGTCGTCACGACACCAGAGCAATGATGATGGGTCGGCTTCTTCAGGCTATGGTCCACGGACCATGCAAGGATAGAATTCTTGCGCAATAGCTTCACCTTTGTTTTGGGGGAAGGCCTCGATAGAGAATATCACCCCAAGGGCTCTTGATAGCATTTTTCTTTGCGAACTCCTGGGTCACAAACTGTACTTGTACCACTGTTCAGCCCAATAGCATCGAATCCATTGGATTCGAGTCTTGCGCTGATTGTAATCTTCTTCAGGATCTGTTTCATATATTTCTGCAAGATCATCAGGCAGATCCTTTGAAGTTCCCCCACGACGCTGTCTGCCACACTTCCTTACTGATTTCTCTGCAGCCATGAACTTCAAACTGAACGGTTTCAATATGTTCAAAGGCTTTCGCTTGCTGGTCAGACAGGAACTGGCTTCAGGAGAATCAATGTGTCGCTGTAAGAATTCTGCAAACGAATGCAGACTATGAGAACCTAGGGATTCTCCCATGGACATGTACCTGTGACAACATTAGAGATGCGAGGGAAGGGGAAGAGGTCATATGCATTCTCAGAAGATTTTGAAGATAAATCGGTTTGAAGACATTGACCTCATCTTCCGAAGACATTCACTTATATGTTGAGAGTCGGTTCCAGATTTGTACGAATCCGTGAATAAGTACAAGTGAGGAATCTAACTAGATGTGAAGCTTAAGTGAATATACTAGGCAGTATGAGATGCAGACAAAGTAGATCTAACTTTGTATAGACAAAAACCAATTTTGGTAAATTGGATGAATCTTTGAGGATCAAAAAGCTGGTAAAAATAGAGTTATAATTACCACACGAAGAACTGCTATATGGGATGAGTAGGAGATCGAGCAGTTCAATCCACCATGCCCTAACTTGGCGACGGAGGACACCTACGGCGGCGTCGGAGAGGACGATGCCCGCGGCCGGCGTGAGGACAGCGTCGGAGAAGTCGCGGCAGCTAAGCGCTTCGTCGCCGGCGTCGTCGAGAGCTAGCAGTGGCGCTAGGGTTTTGACGAGGTGGATAGGTGGAAGAAGGTTTTCTTGACCGCAGGGGACACGTATTTATAAGTAGGTGTGCGGCACAGCGCAATTACGCAGGTTCCCCTGTCTGCTCACATCCGTGGGACACGTGGCAAGCATGCAACATACTCAGAGTTGTCCCATGTTCCCACGCCCGCCAAGTTTGTCGGATGGTTATTCCGGCTTCTCCGGATATCGACAATAAAGATGAATCACTTAAATAGGACTTGATGTTTGTCTCTGTGTCTTCTGCTGACAAGGATGCAGAGAAGACATTCGACAGTTTAAATAGAATGCATATGATTTGGACAGATAGAGTTTGAGATAGTAAGCATAGAGAGATTAGGGTCCGATCACATTCACTTAGTTCAAAAGATTCAACAATGAAGACATAGCTATAAGTGAATGCTGTAGAGGACAGAATACTAGTATACATATCTATATGAGAAAGCAATCAACTCAACATAGTGAAGTAAATCATGAAGATAAGTTGAAAGTTGAAGACAAATCAATATGCGAAGATGTTCAAAAATAATGCCATGAGTGAAACACTTCAAACCAAGAAATTTGGTGGTGGCGTTACCCACCGTATAGGAAGTATTAGACCCAGACACGGCGCACAATTATCGTGGCGCTCCGAAGTCAAATTCCACGTTAATGTATTCACACTCAGAATGTAAGTCTTCATTGATTGAAGATATACTTTACTTTGTGTGTTGTACATCTAATTCATCATCATGCATAAGTGTTAGGATGTGTGCCTGATCACAGAACATTTGAGGATTCCAAGATTTTTAGCTCACATTGTAACTTGCAAAACCTTTTCTCATCCAAGGGCTTTGTGAAGATATCTGCCAGTTGTTCTTCAGTGTTGACGTGAATGATGTCAATATCTTTCTTCATGACATGATCTCTGAGAAAATGATGACGAATTTCAATGTGCTTTGTCTTCGAGTGCTGAACTGGATTGTTGGCAATCTTGATGGCGCTTTCGTTGTCGCAGAAGAGAGGGACTTGCTTCAGATCGATGCCATAGTCCTTGAGAGTTTGCTTCATCCACAGAAGCTGAGCACAATAAGATCCAGCAGCAATGTATTCAAATTCAGCAGTTGAGAGTGATACACAGTTCTGCTTCTTTGAAGACCAACAGACAAGTGATCGTCCCAGAAAGTGACATGTTCCTGATGTTGACTTGCGATCCACCTTGTCACCAGCATAATCAGCATCCAAGAATCCAACCAGATCAAACCTTGAGCCCTTTGGATACCATAATCCGAGTGTTGGGGTGTAAGCCAAATATCTAAGAATTCGCTTCACATCTAAGTGATGCGATTCCTTTGGTGCCGCTTGGAATCGAGCACACATGCAAACACTAAGCATAATATCTGGCCTATATGCACATAGGTAAAGTAAAGAACCAATGATGGAGCGGTATACCTTTTGATCGAACTCTTTACCATTGTCTTCGGGACCAAGATGATGTTTGGCTGGCATTGGTGTCGTGTAACCTTCGCAATCTTGCATGCCGAACTTCTTCAAACAATCTTTGAGATATTTTTCTTGAGATATGAAGATGCCATTTCTTTGCTGACGAATTTGAAGACCAAGGAAGAACTTCAGCTCACCCATCATGGACATCTGATATTGCTCTTGCATCATGTATCCAAACTCATCACTATACTTCTGATTGGTGCAGCCGAAGATTATGTCATCCACATATATTTGGCATACAAACAGTTCACCATCATATGTCTTCGTGAAGAGTGTGGGATCGAGGGATCCAGGTTTGAAGCCCTTGCTCTTCAGGAAGTCTTTGATTGTATCATACCAAGCGCGAGGAGCTTGTTTGAGGGCATA
This sequence comes from Triticum aestivum, assembly GCF_018294505.1. NCBI lineage: Eukaryota > Viridiplantae > Streptophyta > Magnoliopsida > Poales > Poaceae > Triticum > Triticum aestivum. The sequence goes on along the minus strand of NC_057795.1, from coordinate 83,064,195 downwards.
CAATGCTTTGTTGAATTTGTACACCATATCAGGATGTTTTGGATCTTCAAAGCCAGGTGGTTGAGCAACATACACTTCTTCTTCAATCTTGCCATTGAGGAAAACACTTTTGACATCCATTTGATACAGCAGGATGTTGTGGTGATTTGCATAGGCTAGTAGTATGCGAATAGCTTCAAGCCTAGCCACAGGAGCAAATGTTTCGTCGAAGTCAATTCCTTCAACTTGAGTATATCCTTGTGCCACAAGACGTGCTTTGTTTCTGATAACTTGACCATGCTCATCTTGTTTGTTCTGATATATCCATTTTGTGCCAATAATGTTATGCTTGCGAGGGTCAGGGCGCTTGACAAGTTCCCAAACATTATTCAGCTTGAACTGTTGAAGTTCTTCTTGCATGGCTTGAATCCATTCAGGTTCCATAAAGGCTTCAGCAACTTTCTTGGGTTCAGATATTGATACAAATGAAAAATGCCCATAGAAATTTGCTAACTGTGTTGCTCTTGATCGAGTAAGCGGACCAGGTGCATTGATGCTATCAATTATCTTCTCAATTTGTACTTCATTTACAACACGAGGATGAACTGGATGAAGACCTTGCTCATGCTGATCATTGTCATCATTGGAAGGATTGTCTTCGGTCTGAGCATTATCTTCAGGTTGGTTTGGTGCAGAAATGATAAGTTCCTCTTCAGGCTGTGCTTCAGAGGGCATGATTTCACCAGTTCCCATCAGCTTGATAGATTCACTGGAAGGAGCTTCATCTAGTGTGCTTGGCAGGAGTTCTCGTTGTGAACCATTTGTTTCATCAAATCGCACGTCCGCAGTTTCAACAATTTTATAGTGGAAGAGGTTGAAGACTCTGTAAGAGTGCGAATCCTTTCCATAGCCAAGCATGAAGCCTTCGTGAGCTTTGGGTTCAAATTTTGACTTGTGATGGGGATCCTTGATCCAGCACCTAGCACCAAAGATTCTGAAGTAGCTGACATTTGGCTTCTTGCCAGTAAGGAGCTCATAGGATGTTTTACCCAGAAGCATATGGATGTAGACACGGTTGATGATGTGACAAGCTGTATCAATGGCTTCAGGCCAGAATTTTCTTGGTGTCTTGTACTCGTCGAGCATTGTTCGAGCCATCTCAATGAGGTATCTGTTCTTGCGCTCAACAATGCCATTTTGCTGAGGTGTGTATGGAGCAGAAAATTCATGAGTGATTCCCATTGTATCCAGATAAAGATCAAGTCCGGTGTTCTTGAATTCAGTGCCGTTATCACTTCTGATATGCTTGATCTTGATGCCATAATTGTTCATTGCTCGATTGGCGAATCGTCTGAAGACATCTTGTACTTCAGTCTTGTAGAGAATTATGTGCACCCATGTATATCTTGAGTAGTCATCAGCAATAACGAAGCCATAGAGACACGCTATTGTTGTGAGGGTAGAGTAGTGAGTAGGGCCAAATAAGTCCATGTGCAATAGTTCAAAGGGTTGAGATCTTGTCATGATTGTCTTTGAGGGATGCTTGGCCCTCATCATCTTCCCAGCTTCGCAAGCACCACACAAATGATCTTTCTTGAAATTGACACCTTCGATGCCTATGACATGCTTCTTCTTGACGAGAGTGTGCAAGTTCCTCATGCCAGCATGCCCCAGCCTTCGATGCCAGAGCCAGCATTCTGAAGCTTTTGCAAGAAGACATACGGCAAGATGTGGACCTGCTGAGAAATCTACCATGTATAGATCACCTTTCCTATACCCTTCAAAGACTAGAGACTTGTCAGATTCCATTAGTACAAGGCAACGATATTTTCCAAATATCACAATCATGTTTAAGTCACAAATCATCGAGACAGAAATTAAGTTGAATCCAAGGGATTCAACAAGCATCACTTTATCCATGTGTTGATCCTTTGAGATTGCAACTCTACCTAGACCCAATACCTTGCCTTTACCAGTGTCAGCGAATGTGATTTGACTCTTGTCGGATGGACGTAAGGTTGAGTCCATGAGAAGACTTCGATCACCAGTCATATGATTAGTGCATCCGCTGTCCATAATCCATTCTGAAGCACGAGGTGTCATACCCTACATTGCAGTTAGGAGGATAGGCTTCACAAGGTATGTTGTGAAGCATAAGCATTTGATGCACACACGGATTATCCCAGTTTTAGCATAAGATTAAAGCTCATAGTAAGTCATTTTATTATGCGTCCCTTTGTGTTTTAGGTCCCCAGCAATAGTATCGAACGCCTTTGATTGCTGGCTGGAGACCATGTTCTGCAAAAGAGAGTTAGTTCTTCTTCACCACCCACATCTTCAGGGGTGGCTTAGAAGCAATGAGTCTAAGTGCAGCATCTGAGAATTTCGGCTTTGGAGCCCTAGCAAATAGACTTGCAGGAGATGAATGGTACTCATACGAATAAGCAGAAAATTTCTTATTACTATGAACATAGAGGTTTGAAGACACACGCTCATATTCATAAGTTTGAGTATGATTTCCCTGCAAAACATTGGCGTTAGGGTGACTCGGGTGAGTCCCGTTTCCGTATGAAGCCGTTGGACCATGTGACGCCTTTGGTCTGGGGTTTGTCTTCTTCACAGGTGGTGTCATGACAACATTCACCGGTAGATTCTCAAGACAGCTTTTGGGAACCCAGATCTTCTTCATTGGCGGTCCATTCCTGCAGTTAGTACCAATATACCTGGCAAACACTTCACCATTCAGATTTTTGAACAGTTTATAGTTTGCATCAAAGGATTCATCAATGATAATAGGATTATAACAGGTAAATCCAGATAGGGTGGATGGATCCACTGAAGGTTGTTTTGCAGCAACCCATGTGGTTTTGGGATACTGCTCGGGCTTCCAGTAGGAACCATCAACATTCATTTTCCTGTCGAACCCAACAGCCTCTTTTCTAGGGTTTTGGTTCAGAATTTGCTTTTTGAGGACATCACAAAGTGTCTGATGCCCTTTCAGACTTTTATACATCCCTGTTTCAAGCAATGTCTTCAATCTAGCATTTTCATCAGCAATAGTAGTGGTATCCTCAGCAAAGGGGTTAGTTACCACATCAGTAGTTGAAGACAGAGCAACAGTAGAAACATTGGAACATTCAGCAACAGAGGCAACGTTATCACGCTCAATGCATTTTAAAGATGGTGGTTCAAATCCTTCCTGAGCGGAACTGATCTGTTGAGCGCGAAATGACTCATTCTCTTTTTGAAGATCTTCATGAGTCCCTTTCAATGTCTCAAGCTCTTGTTTTCTTTGAAGATAATCATAGGAGAGCTTTTCATAAGTGGTTGAGAGTGTCTCATGAAGACTTTCAAGTTCTTGATACTTAGCATGAAGATTTTTTATGTCTTCAACTAAGGACTGTGAACGTGTCATTTCCGCGTCCAACAGGTCATCTCTTTTGTTTAATAGTTTTTGAGTATGTTCCATAGCCCTTTGTTGTTCAGTAGCAATTTTAGCAAGGGTTTTGTAGCTGGGTTTAGATTCACAATCAGAGTCATCTTCACTTGATGTTGGAAAGTAAGCATCGCGTGATTTTACCTTGGCATCGCGTGCCATGAAGTAGAAGGTGGGAGCAGGATCATTGTTGTCATCATCAGCGTTGGCGTGGGGGTCATTGTCTTCAGTGTTGAAGATGGACTTGGCAACATAGGAGTGGCTAGAGCCAGACTTGCAACGCCGGAGTCGGATTCAGCTTCAGATTCCACCTCTGCCTCCTCAGAAGCAGACTCCTCCTCTGAATCCATTTCCTTGCCAACAAAAGCACGAGCCTTGCTAGATGAGCTCTTCTTGTGAGATGAAGACCTTGATGAGGACTTGGAAGAAGACTTCAAAGATTTCTTCTTCTTCTTGTCATCAGAGTCATATTCCTTGCTCTTCTTCTTCTTCTTCTTGTTTTCCCACTAAGGACACTCAGAGATGTAGTGCCGAGGCTTCTTACACTTGTGACAGGTTCTCTTCTGGTTGTCTTGAGTGGAAGCTTCATCCTTTCTTGAGCTGGATCGTGAAGACTTTCTGAAGCCCTTCTTCTTGGTGAATTTCTTGAACTTCTTCACAAGCATAGCAAGTTCCCTTCCAATGTCTTCAGGATCATCAGAACCGCAGTCAGATTCCTCTTCTTCAGACGAGGAAACAACTTTTGCCTTCAAGGCACGAGTTCGGCCATAGTAGGGGCCATAGATATCTCTTTTCTCAGAAAGCTGGAACTCATGGGTGTTGAGCCTCTCAAGTATATCAGACGGATCGAGAGACTTGAAGTCAGGACGTTCTTGTATCATGAGGGCAAGGGTGTCAAAGGAGTTGTCAAGAGATCTCAGCAGCGTCTTGACGATTTCATGCTTGGTGATCTCAGTGGCGCCGAGAGCCTGAAGCTCATTTGTGATGTCGGTGAGGTGATCAAACGTGAGCTGGACATTTTCATTGTCGTTTCTCTTGAAGCGGTTGAAGAGATTGCGAAGAACACTGATCCTCTGGTCTCTGTGTGTAGAGACGCCTTCGTTGACCTTGGATAGCCAGTCCCATACTAGCTTTGACGTTTCCAGAGCACTCACACGGCCATAATGTCCTTTGGTTAGATGACAACAGATGATGTTCTTTGCAGTCGAGTCCAGTTGAATGAACTTCTTGACATCAGCAGGGGTGACACCTTCACTAGTTTTTGGAACGCCGTTCTTGACGACATACCAGAGGTCGACATCAATGGCTTCAAGATGCATGCACATCTTATTCTTCCAGTAGGGATATTCTATTCCATCGAACACGGGGCAAGCAGCGGAGACTTTGATTATCCCTCCAGTCGACATAGCTAAACTCCAGGTTGTTAAACCGAATCACACAGAACAAGGGAGTACCTTGCTCTGACACCAATTGAACGTGCTAGTTATCGACTAGAGGGGGGTGAATAGGTGATTTTTATCCAAGTCTTCAAAACATGGAAGTTTCGAAGACAAACAATAGAAATGACCTAATTGATATGCAACGGAAGATAAACTACAAGAAGCAAGCCATAGTCAAGTATGCAATAGTGTTAACGTACGAAGACTAATAGCAGCTAGGTAGTAGGATCAGGATGGAAGATAGTATGAAGCCAATCAACAATAGTAGTCAAGCAATGAAGTCAATCAGATAAGTTAGATAAGCAATGACTTCACGAAGACAAACTCAAAGTAAAGGAGGGAAGATATAGAACCAGTCACTTGTTGAAGACACATGATTTGTTGGACCCGTTCCAGTTGCTGTGACAACTGTACGTCTGGTTGGGGAGGCTGAGATTCAACTCAAAAGACTGTGTCTTCACCTTATTCCCCTTGAGCTAAGGACACTTAGTCCTCGCCCAATCACTCTTGTAAGTCTTCAAGGTAGACTTCCGAACCTTCACAGAGTTCGTTCACCCGGCAATCCACAATTACTCTTGGATGCTCAGAACGCGACGCCTAACCGGCTGGAGGATACACAGTCCTCAAGTGTAATAAGTCTTCAGGTCACACAAACAGAAAGACTTCAGTGATGCCTAACACTCTTTGGCTCTGGGTGTTTGGGCTTCGTCCTCGCAAGGATTTCTCTCTCAAAGGGTTCGAGGTGGGTTGGTCTCAAAACGACAAAAGTCGTAAACTAACTCTGAGAAGCCACAAATTTATGGTGTAGGGGGTGGGCTATTTATAGCCACAAGGCAACCCGACCTGATATGTCCGAAATGACCCTGGGTCACTAAGGAACTGACACGTGTTCCAACGATCAGATTTCAAACACTCACGGCAACTTTAATTGGGCTACAAGAAAAGCTGACTCATCCAGCTCTGGATAAGATTTTCTCTCATTATCATCGCTCGAAGACATAGGATTTTGGTTGAGCATCACTTCAGTCACTCTGACTTAGTTCACTTGGACCCCACTTAACAGTACGGTGGTTCCTATGACTCAATAAAGAAGAAAAGGAAACAACGAAACAACTCAGTCTTGGTGCTCCATAGTCTTCACTCAATGACTTTTCATGTCATAGACTTCAGTGTGAATATCTTCACACACCACCATTGTCTTCAATGTCTTCATACATTTTTAGGGGTCATCTCCGGTAGGTAAACCGAATCAATGAGGGACACTACCTGCGTTATCCTGCAATTCTCACAAACGCATTAGTCCCTCAACCAACTTTGTCGTCAATACTCCAAAACCAACTAGGGGTGGCACTAGATGCACTTACAGCAACTAAGGTAACAATTGATCCAACAGCATAATGATACCAAGCCACACTATCAATGGCATATTTTCTAATCTTTCTAATCTTCAACCGCATTTTCTCCATCTTGATCTTGTGATCATTGACGACATCGGCAACATGAAACTCCAATTCCATCTTCTCCCCCTCAATTCTTTTCAACTTTTCTTTCAAATATTCGTTTTCTCTTTCAACTAAATTTAACCTATCAATAATAGGGTCGGTTGGAATTTTCGGTTCACATACCTCCTAGCTAAAAATATCTATGTCAACTTGATGGGCAAAATTTGTCATAAACACGAAATGCAACAAATAGTTTTAAAAGAGAATATACCACATCCGAATCATAACACGGACGAGGGGCAACGGGGACGGATATCAAAACGTATAAAAAACAACGTACGGGTAAGATAATTATACAAGTAACTATATATCTAAATGTTGGAAATATGCCCTAGAGGCAATAATAAAAGCATTATTATTATATTTCCTTGTTCATGATAATTGTCTTTATTCATGCTATAATTGTGTTATCAGGAAATCGTAATACATGTGTGAATAACAGACACCAACATGTCCCTAGTAAGCCTCTAGTTGACTAGCTCGTTGATCAACAGATAGTCATGGTTTCCTGACTATGGACACTGGATGTCATTGATAACGAGATCACATCATTAGGAGAATGATGTGATGGACAAGACCCAATCCTAAACATAGCACAAGATCGTATAGTTCGTTTGCTAGAGTTTTCCAATGTCAAGTATCTTTTCCTTAGACCATGAGATCGTGTAACTCCCGGATACCATAGGAGTGCTTTGGGTATGCCAAACGTCACAACGTAACTGGGTGACTATAAAGGTAGACTACGGGTATCTCCGAAAGTGTCTGTTGGGTGGCATGGATCAAGACTGGGATTTGTCACTCCGTATGACGGAGAGGTATCACTGGGCCCACTCGGTAATGCATCATCATAATGAGCTCAAAGTGACCAAGTGTCTGGTCACGGGATCATGCATTACGGTACGAGTAAAGTGACTTGCCGGTAACGAGATTGAACGAGGTATTGGGATACCGACGATCGAATCTCGGGCAAGTAACATATCGATAGACAAAGGGAATAGCGTACGGGGTTGATTGAATCCTTGACATCGTGGTTCATCCGATGAGATCATCGTGGAGCATGTGGGAGCCAACATGGGTATCCAGATCCCGCTGTTAGTTATTGACCGGAGAGTCGTCTCGGTCATGTCTGCTTGTCTCCCGAACCCGTAGGGTCTACACACTTAAGGTTCGGTTACGCTAGGGTTGTAGAGATATGTATATGCAGTAACCCGAATGTTGTTCGGAGTCCCGGATGAGATCCCGGACGTCGCGAGGAGTTCCGGAATGGTCCGGAGGTAAAGATTTATATATGGGAAGTCCTGTTTCGGGCATCGGGACAAGTTTCGAGGTTATCAGTATTGTACCGGGACCACCGGAAGGGTCGCGGGGGTCCACCGGGTGGGTCCACCAGTCCCGGGGGGCCACATGGGCTGTAGGGGGTGCGCCTTGGCCTAATGGGCCAAGGGCACCAGCCCCACATAGGCCCATGCTCCTAGGGTTTGAAGGGGGAAGAGTCCTAGGAGGGGAAGGCACCTCCTAGGTGCCTTGGGGGGGAGGGAAACCCCCCTTGGCCGCCGCACCCCCTAGGAGATTGGATCTCCTAGGGCCGGCCACCCCCCCTTGGCCCTCCTATATATAGTGGGGGAGAGGAGGGACTTCATACCTGAACGCCTTGGCCTTTGGTTGCCTCCTTCTCCCTCCCCAACACCTCCTCCTCCTCCATAGTGCTTAGCGAAGCTCTGCCGGAGTACTGCAGCTCCATCAACACCACGCCGTCGTGCTGCTGCTGGTGCCATCTCCCTCAACCTCTCCTCCCTCCCTTGCTGGATCAAGAAGGAGGAGACGTGGCTGTTCCGTACGTGTGTTGAACGCGGAGGTGCCGTCCGTTCGGCGCTGGTCATCGGTGATTTGGATCACGTCGAGTATGACTACATCATCACCGTTCTTTTGAACGCTTCCGTGCGCGATCTACAAAGGTATGTAGATGCATCTAATCACTCGTTGCTAGATGAACTCCTAGATGATCTTGGTGAAACGAGTAGGAAAATTTTTGTTTTCTGCAACATTCTCCAACAGTGGCATCATGAGCTAGGTCTATGCGTAGTTCTTCTTGCGCGAGTAGAACACAATTAGTTGTGGGCGTAGATTTGTCAACTTTCTTGCCGTTACTAGTCCTTTCTTGCTTCAGCGGTATTGTGGGATGAAGCGGCCCGGACCAACCTTACACGTACGCTTACGTGAGACCGGTTCCACCGACTAACATGCACTAGTTGCATAAGGTGGCTGGCGGGTGTCTGTCTCTCCCACTTTAGTTGGAGCGGAATCGATGAACAGGGTCCTTATGAAGGGTAAATAGAAGTTGACAAATCACGTTGTGGCTTTAACGTAGGTAAGAAAACGTTCTTGCTAGAACCCTAATTCAGCCACGTAAAACTTGCAACAACAATTAGAGGACGTCTAACTTGTTTTTGCAGCAAGTGGTTTGTGATATGATATGGCCAAAGTTGTGATGAATGATGAATGATCTATATGTGATGTATGAGATGTTCATGCTATTGTAATAGGATTCACGCCTTGCATGTCGTTGAGTATGACAACCGGCAGGAGCCATAGGAGTTGTCTTTATTCTTTCATATGACCTGCGTGTCATCGAGGAACGCCATGTAAATTACTTTACTTTATTGCTAAACGCGTTAGCCATAGTAGTAGAAGTAATAGTTGGCGAGCAACTTCATGGAGACACGATGATGGAGATCATGATGATGGAGATCATGGTGTCAAGCCGGTGACAAGATGATCATGGAGCCCCAAGATGGAGATCAAAGGAGCTGTGTGATATTGGCCATATCATGTCACGTTTATTATTTGATTGCATGTGATGTTTATCATGTTTTGCATCTTATTTACTTAGAACGACGTTAGTAAATAAGATGATCCCTCGCAATAATTTCAAGAAGTGTTCCCCCTAACTGTGCACCGTTGCGACAGTTCGCTGTTTCAAAACACCACGTGATGATCGGGTGTTTTATTCAGACGTTCACATACAACGGGTGTAAGACAGATTTACACATGCAAACACTTAGGTTGACTTGACGAGCCTAGCATGTACAGACATGGCCTCGGAACACAGAAGACCGAAAGGTCGAGCATGAGTCGTATACAAGATACGATCAACATGAAGATGTTCACCGATGTTGACTAGTCCGTCTCACGTGATGATCGGACACGGTCTAGTTAACTCGGATCATGTAATACTTAGATAACTGGAGGGATGTCTAATCTAAGTGGGAGTTCACTAATAATTTGATTAGTTGAACTTAATTATCATGAACTTAGTCTAAGATCTTTGCAATATGTCTTGTAGATCAAATGGCCAACGTAGTCCTCAACTTCAACGCATTCCTAGAGAAAACTAAGCTGAAAGACGATGGCAGCAACTATACGGACTGGGTCCGGAACCTGAGGATCATCCTCATAGCTGCCAAGAAAGATTATGTCCTACAAGAACCGCTTTGTGACGCACCCGTTCTCCCTGCAGAACAAGATGTTATGAACGCTTGGCAGGCACGTTCCGATGACTACTCCCTCGTTCAGTGTGGCATGCTTTACAGCCTAGAGCCGGGGCTCCAAAAGCGTTTTGAGAGACATGGAGCATATGAGATGTTCGAAGAGCTGAAAATGGTTTTCCAAGCTCATGCCCGGGTCGAGAGATATGAAGTCTCCGACAAATTCTTCAGCTGTAAGATGGAGGAGAACAGTTCTGTCAGTGAGCACATACTCACTATGTCTGGGTTGCATAACCGCTTGACTCAGCTGGGAGTTAATCTCCCGGATGATGCGGTCATTGACAAAATCCTCCAGTCGCTTCCACCAAGCTACAAGAGCTTTGTGATGAACTTCAATATGCAGGGGATGGAAAAGACCATTCCTGAAGTATTTGCTATGCTGAAATCAGCAGAGGTAGAAGTCAGGAAGGAACATCAAGTGTTGATGGTCAATAAAACCACTAAGTTCAAGAAAGGCAAGGGTAAAAAGAACTTCAAGAAGGACGGCAAGGAGGTTGCCGCGCCCGGCAAGCAAGCTGCCGGGGAGAAGCCAAAGAATGGACCCAAGCCCGAGACTGAGTGCTTTTATTGCAAGGGAAGCGGTCACTGGAAGCGGAACTGCCCCAAGTACTTAGCGGATACGAAGGCCGGCAAAACAAAAGGTATATGTGCTATACATGTAATTGATGTGTACCTTACTAGTGCCTGTAGTAGCTCCTGGGTATTTTATACCGATGCAGTTGCTCACATTTGTAACTCAAAGCAGGGGCTGCGGAATAAACGGAAACTAGCAAAGGACGAGGTGACGATGCGCGTCGGGAATGGTTCCAAGGTCAATGTGAATGCCGTCGGCACGCTGCCTCTGCATCTCCCTTCGGGATTAGTTTTAAACCTTAATAATTGTTATTTAGTGCCAGCTTTGAGCATAAACATTGTATTGGGATCTCGTTTAATTCGAGATGGCTACTCTTTTAAATCTGAGAATAATGGTTGTTCCATTTTTATGAGAGATATGTTTTATGGTCATGCTCCTATGGTGAATGGTTTATTCCTTATGAATCTCGAACGTGATGCTACACATGTTCATAATGTGAGTACCAAAATAAGTAAGGTTGATAATGATAGTCCCACATACCTGTGGCACTGCCGCCTTGGTCACATAGGTGTCAAACGCATGAAGAAGCTCCATGCTGATGGACTTTTAGAGTCTCTTGATTATGAATCATTTGACACGTGCGAACCATGCCTTATGGGTAAAATGACCAAGACTCCGTTCTCAGGAACAATGGAGCGAGCAACCGACTTATTGGAAATCATACATACCGATGTGTGCGGTCCAATGAGTGTTGAGGCTCGTGGTGGCTATCGTTATGTTCTCACCCTCACTGATGATTTAAGTAGGTATGGGTATATCTACTTAATGAAACACAAGTCTGAAACCTTTGAAAAGTTCAAGGAATTTCAGAGTGAGGTTGAAAATCAACGTGACAGGAAAATCAAGTTTCTGCGATCAGATCGTGGAGGAGAATACTTGAGTCACGAGTTTGGCACACACTTAAGAAAATGTGGAATAGTTTCACAACTCACGCCACCTGGAACACCTCAGCGTAATGGTGTGTCCGAACGTCGTAATCGCACTCTATTAGATATGGTGCGATCTATGATGTCTCTTACCGATTTACCGCTTTCCTTTTGGGGCTATGCTTTAGAGACTGCCGCATTCACTTTAAATAGGGCTCCGTCGAAATCCGTTGAGACGACACCGTATGAATTATGGTTTGGGAAGAAACCTAAGCTGTCGTTTCTAAAAGTTTGGGGATGCGATGCTTATGTCAAGAAACTTCAACCTGAAAAGCTCGAACCCAAATCGGAAAAATGCGTCTTCATAGGGTACCCAAAAGAAATTATTGGGTACACCTTCTACCTCAGATCCGAAGGCAAGATCTTTGTTGCCAAGAATGGGTCCTTTCTGGAGAAAGAGTTTCTCTCGAAAGAAGTAAGTGGGAGGAAAGTAGAGCTTGATGAAGTATTGCCTCTTGAACCGGAAAATGGCGCAACTCAAGAAAATGTTCCTGAGGTGCCAGCACCGACTAGAGAGGAAGTTAATGATAATGATCAAGATACTTCTGATCAAGCTCCTACTGAAATTCGAAGGTCCACAAGGACACGTTCCGCACCAGAGTGGTACGGCAACCCTGTCTTGGAAATCATGCTGTTAGACAACGGTGAACCTTCGAACTATGAAGAAGCGATGGCGGGACCGGATTCCGACAAATGGCTAGAAGCCAAGAAATCCGAGATAGGATCCATGTATGAAAACGAAGTATGGACTTTGACTGACTTGCCCGTAGAACGGCGAGCCATAGAAAATAAATGGATCTTTAAGAAGAAGACAGACGCGGATGGTAATGTGACCATCTATAAAGCTCGGCTTGTCGCTAAGGGTTACCGACAAGTTCAAGGGGTTGACTACGATGAGACTTTCTCACCGGTAGCGAAGCTGAAGTCCGTCCGAATCATGTTAGCAATTGCCGCATTCTATGATTATGAAATATGGCAAATGGACGTCAAAATGGCATTCCTTAATGGTTTCCTTAAGGAAGAATTGTATATGATGCAGCCGGAAGGTTTTGTCGATCCTAAGAATGCTGACAAAGTGTGCAAGCTCCAACGCTCGATTTATGGGCTGGTGCAAGCATCTCGGAGTTGGAACATTCGCTTTGATGATATGATCAAAGCGTTTGGGTTTACACAGACTTATGGAGAAGCCTGCATTTACAAGAAAGTGAGTGGGAGCTCTGTAGCATTTCTCATATTATATGTAGATGACATACTTCTGATGGGAAATGATATAGAACTCTTGGACAGCATCAAGGCCTACTTGAATAAAAGTTTTTCAATGAAGGACCTTGGGGAAGCTGCTTATATATTAGGCATCAAAATCTATAGAGATAGATCGAGACGCCTCATAGGTCTTTCACAAAGCACATACCTTGATAAGATATTGAAGAAGTTCAATATGGATCAATCCAAGAAGGGGTTCTTGCCTGTGTTACAAGGTATGAAATTGAGCTCAGCTCAATGTCCGACCACGGCAGAAGATATAGAAGAGATGAGCGTCATCCCCTATGCCTCAGCCATAGGTTCTATTATGTATGCCATGCTATGTACCAGACCTGATGTTAACCTTGCCGTCAGTTTGGTAGGAAGGTACCAAAGTAATCCCGGCAAGGAACATTGGACTGCGGTCAAAAATATCCTGAAGTACCTGAAAAGGACTAAGGAAATGTTTCTCGTTTATGGAGGTGACGAAGAGCTCGTCGTAAAGGGTTACGTCGACGCTAGCTTCGACACAGATCTGGATGACTCTAAGTCACAAACCGGATACATGTATATTTTGAATGGTGGGGCAGTAAGCTGGTGCAGTTGCAAGCAAAGCGTCGTGGCGGGATCTACATGTGAAGCGGAGTACATGGCAGCCTCGGAGGCAGCACATGAAGCAATATGGGTGAAGGAGTTCATCACCGACCTAGGAGTCATACCCAATGCGTCGGGGCCGATCAAGCTCTTCTGTGACAACACTGGAGCTATTGCACTTGCCAAGGAGCCCAGGTTTCACAAGAAGACAAGGCACATCAAGCGTCGCTTCAACTCCATTCGTGAAAATCTTCAAGATGGAGACATAGAGATTTGTAAAGTACATACGGACCTGAATATAGAAGATCCGTTGACTAAACCTCTCCCTAGAGCAAAACATGATCAACACCAGAATTCCATGGGTGTTCGATTCATCACAACGTAACTAGATTATTGACTCTAGTGCAAGTGGGAGACTGTTGGAAATATGCCCTAGAGGCAATAATAAAAGCATTATTATTATATTTCCTTGTTCATGATAATTGTCTTTATTCATGCTATAATTGTGTTATCAGGAAATCGTAATACATGTGTGAATAACAGACACCAACATGTCCCTAGTAAGCCTCTAGTTGACTAGCTCGTTGATCAACAGATAGTCATGGTTTCCTGACTATGGACACTGGATGTCATTGATAACGAGATCACATCATTAGGAGAATGATGTGATGGACAAGACCCAATCCTAAACATAGCACAAGATCGTATAGTTCGTTTGCTAGAGTTTTCCAATGTCAAGTATCTTTTCCTTAGACCATGAGATCGTGTAACTCCCGGATACCGTAGGAGTGCTTTGGGTATGCCAAACGTCACAACGTAACTGGGTGACTATAAAGGTAGACTACGGGTATCTCCGAAAGTGTCTGTTGGGTGGCATGGATCAAGACTGGGATTTGTCACTCCATATGACGGAGAGGTATCACTGGGCCCACTCGGTAATGCATCATCATAATGAGCTCAGAGTGACCAAGTGTCTGGTCACGGGATCATGCATTACGGTACGAGTAAAGTGACTTGCCGGTAACAAGATTGACCGAGGTATTGGGATACCGACGATCGAATCTCGGGCAAGTAACATATCGATAGACAAAGGGAATAGCGTACGGGGTTGATTGAATCCTTGACATCGTGGTTCATCCGATGAGATCATCGTGGAGCATGTGGGAGCCAACATGGGTATCCAGATCCCGCTGTTGGTTATTGACCGGAGAGTCGTCTCGGTCATGTCTGCTTGTCTCCCGAACCCGTAGGGTCTACACACTTAAGGTTCGGTTACGCTAGGGTTGTAGGGATATGTATATGCAGTAACCCGAATGTTGTTCGGAGTCCTGGATGAGATCCCGGACGTCACGAGGAGTTCCGGAATGGTCCGGAGGTAAAGATTTATATATGGGAAGTCCTGTTTCGGGCATCGGGACAAGTTTTGGGGTTATCGGTATTGTACCGGGACCACCGGAAGGGTCCCGGGGGTCCACCGGTTGGGTCCACCTGTCCCGGGGGGCCACATGGGCTGTAGGGGGTGCGCCTTGGCCTAATGGGCCAAGGGCACCAGCCCCACATAGGCCCATGCGCCTAGGGTTTGAAGGGGGAAGAGTCCTAGGAGGGGAAGGCACCTCCTAGGTGCCTTGGGTGGGAGGGAAACCCCCCTTGGCCGCCGCACCCCCTAGGAGATTGGATCTCCTAGGGCCGGCCACCCCCCCTTGGCCCTCCTATATATAGTGGGGGAGAGGAGGGACTTCATACCTGAACGCCTTGGCCTTTGGTTGCCTCCTTCTCCCTTCCCAACACCTCCTCCTCCTCCATAGTGCTTAGCGAAGCTCTGCCGGAGTACTGCAGCTCCATCAACACCACGCCGTCGTGCTGCTGCTGGTGCCATCTCCCTCAACCTCTCCTCCCTCCCTTGCTGGATCAAGAAGGAGGAGACGTGGCTGTTCCGTACGTGTGTTGAACGCGGAGGTGCCGTCCGTTCGGCGCTGGTCATCGGTGATTTGGATCACGTCGAGTACGACTACATCATCACCGTTCTTTTGAACGCTTCCGTGCGCGATCTACAAAGGTATGTAGATGCATCTAATAACTCGTTGCTAGATGAACTCCTAGATGATCTTGGTGAAACGAGTAGGAAAATTTTGTTTTCTGCAACGTTCTCCAACACTAAATCACACAAACATGATTTCTTTTATATAAAAAAGATAAGAACAAGAGGCTCACCACAAGGTGGTGCCGCCGACGGGTCGGTGTGGACGATCGACGGTGGTTACGACGGAGACGAGAAGGCACTAAGTAAACCACACCTACATATGCAAACTAAGAGTTATTTTAAGCTCAAATTGCATATAAATAAAAGAAACTACCACATATAATTCCTCCCAAATTACTAAAACCCACAAATTAATCACTATATAAAGCATTGCAAGAGCTAATCTAGCAATGAGAGATGAAAGGACAAAGTTGCTAAACTTTGTGATCACTTGAATGGATGGGGGCCTTCAAATCTTGACAAAATTTGGGCAAAATGTGTGACGAGCTTGAGGAGAAGAGAGGAAGAACAGAGAGGAGGAGAGGGGAAAGGGGGAAGAACAGAGCGAGCTTGACGAAAGGTTTATATGTAGGATGACCTGTAGTACCGGTTTGTGGCCAGAACCGGTACTAAAGGTGCTGGACGGGCCCTAGTCTGACAACATCCTACCACCACTCTCTTTAGTACCGGTTTGTGGCATGAACCGGTGCTAAAGGTTCCGCACGAACCGGTACTAAAGAGAGCGGCCTGCCTAGCCGTTGGAACCAACACTAATGGTCACATTAGTGCCGGCTCAATTTCAAACCGGGACTAATGAGCAGCACACTAGACCCTTTTTCTACTAGTGTATGGGCCCTCTAGTGGTAGACCCACATGTCATCGGTGTAACTATTTACACTCCGAAGTACGGTATATCCTGGTAGTAGTACTAGTAGATTGAGATTTAATGCACTTTCTTCCCCATCTTCCACTCCTATTCCTCCTCTCTTCCCAATCGTCGGCCGCACACCATTTACCCCCGCTCACTGTTCGCCCGCCCGTGCCATCTTCCTTGGTATCTCGTGCAAACCATATCCCCCCGCTCACTGCTCGTCCACAGGAGGAGAAGCTTCTTCGCTCACCCGCCCGAATCCACTTCCCCGCTGGCTCACAGGCACCAAAAATCCCAATGGCAGAACCGACTGACACGCAGAGCCGCGATTGGAATTCCCTCCCCGATGTTCTCTTGGTGCAGATCTGTAATTGTATGGACCTACTCAGCACCGTCCGTGCGGCTACATGCTCGGTGTCTTTGTACCGTCTACTCGTCTGCAACCGGTCGGCTCTTTTCAAGACACCCTGCTTGCTGATGCCCGATCCTCGCAGGTGGCCCAGACACTGACTTGACGATCCTACGGAGGTTGCCGTGGTGCCCATCGACATGCTACCACTACCCGTCCACCTGTCCTTGCGCAACCACTACTGGGCGGCCATCAAGGCCAACTGGATCGTCCTCATCCACCAATCTGGTAATCTGTGGCGTCTCATGGATATCTACACCCAGCGAGAGATCACCCTTCCATCGTTGGATACTGCCACCATCGAGCCTCGCGGCCTGCCGGACACTCCTGCCTACTATGCACGAGACGCGTCAAGTTTTTGGCTCGACCTCTGTTTGCTGAAAGTTGTAATCTGCGAAGTGCCCATGCCATCAGAAGACTACATGGATTACAATCTCATTGCCTTGTTCAACATGGATTCACTACTGGAAACTGGGTATTTGCCATCAGCCAGCTCTTTGCCATCTGCCAGCTGATGGCAAAGAACGTCTTTGCCATCTGCTTATAAAAAACAGATGGCAAAGAACTGACAGACAACAAAGAACATGATTGCCATCAGCCAATTCTTTGCCATCCGCTAGTGGATGGCAAAGATTCTTTGCCATCTGCCAGCAGATGGCAAAGAGGTTGGCAAATCCTATGGCCGTCAAGCGTGCACGACGTACCAGCCCCACCTGTTTGCCATCTGCCAGCAGACGGCAAAGATTCTTTGCCATCTGCTAGCAGATGGCAAAGAGATGGGGTTTTTTTTTCCAGGTAAAAAAACTGTGGGGTTATCCCCTCCCTCTCTCTCCCCACCCGTCCAGGTAAAAAAACGACCTTCGCATCTCATCCACACACCGAACAGCCCCCGCTAGGCTCGCCCGCCGCCACCCTGTCGCCGGCCCCGTTGCTCCCTCGCCCTATCGCCGGCCGCGTCCCTCCCCCGCCCGGTCGCCGTCTCTCCCCCGCCCCGTCGCCGGCCCTCCACCGCCCCGTCGCCGGCCCCGTCGCTCCCCCGCCCTGTCGCCGGCCGCGTCGCTCCCCCGCCCTGTCGCCGTCGCTCCCCCGCCTCGTCGCCGGCCCTCCCCCAGCCTAACTATGGGTCAGGCCGGCCGCCGCTGGCGCCAAGCCCCCGAGAGACGCCACGACCTCCACCGAGCAGGAGCAGCAGCTCGCCTCCTCGTGGCGCGGCGCCTACGATGAGCCGTCGCCGTCACCATCGGTGTCCTCGACGGAGGCGCAAGATCCCGCGGCGCTGCGCGTGGGGATCATCGGGTTCGGCAACTTCGGGCAGTTCATCGCCAGGGGCTTCTAGCGGCAGGGCCACGTCGTGCTGGCCACCTCCAGATCCGACTACTCCGACTACTGCTCCGCCCACGGGATTCGCTTCTTCAGGGGACCAGCCATGCCAACCCACGAACCTATCTTTCTTCGATTCCGGTCCGGATGCAACTGCAAGGGGATCGATCGATCATGTTGTGAAATGCTGACAACAACAGAAGCTTGGAGGCGCTGTGCGAGGAGCAGCCGGACATGCTGCTGGTTTGCAGCTCCATCCTTTCCACGGAGTCCGTCGTCCGCGCCATCCCCCTTGCCAAGCTCCGCCCCGATACCATCGTCGCCGAAATGCTCTCCGTCAAGCAGTTCCCCTGCAACCTCCTCCTCGAGGTACTTACATCAGCTACAAATCTTCAACCCAAACTGTACTTACCATTCATGATCACACCAGTACCAATACCACTATTTCTTATCGAAGTAGTAGTAGCTGTCTCTAGTTGAAATTTTGAACGGACATCAGTCGTAACACTTTTCAGCACCTACCACTAAACGTACTTTTCCGTGCCGCACTTTTAGCAGTAACGTTGAGTTAATACAGTTTTGGGGAAAAAATCCTATGAAACCTGGTCTCACAGGCCAACAGGTGAGACCCATCCTGATGAATGCCACGTGGCAATGTCAATCTTAAAGCACTAGTCGTCAACCCGTGCAACTTGCGTCTGACAGGCTGTGATTTCATATTGTGGTGTTCTTGGCCATGAAGCAGCTGGAACAATGGGGAAAAAATCATCAATCAAGTGCATCCATGAACAACTGCGGCAACTTCTTCTTCTTTAGTCCCAATTATGTTGAAAGTTTCAGATTGGTGGCCTGTAATGTGGAAATTATATTCGCTGTTTATTTTCCGCTCTCTTCTGTTCAGGTTTGGAGTTTTGCATCCTGCTGAAAGTGGCCTGTAATGTGAAAATTATATTCTCAGTTTATTGTATATTTGCAGGCTGTGGTGTTCAAGTTTGATGCCTTTGCATAGGAGTAACATGCAGGTTTGTACGTATGTCATGTGGATTTTATCAGTATGGAGCTCATTCTTCATATTTGAATGTTGTCAATGGAAGTGATGGTGTTTTTTGTTATGTGATTTCCAAAATTTCCTAATGCAATAGGTATATCTTCACAACTGTAGTCTTAAATATTACTTTTGATAGTCCTCTATTCTACACAAAATTTGATGGTCTTAATTAGTTCTTTTGAGTATCTAACGTACATCTGGACATCAGAAGTTTTCTACTACATTGATAGTCCTCTGTTTTCATAATGATTAGTTCTTCCGGGATATTCTATTTGTCCACCAATAACTGTTCATAACCTTTCTTCTAATATTCTTATATTCTTCTCTTGCAAAATCACAATTTATGCCCGTCACTGAGTCAAATGTTAGTATCTATCAGCCAAAAGGAAATAAGAATGTATTTATTCAGTGAAAACCTTTCTTCTATCCTTAGCCATTAAGTAGCGACCAGGATATAGATTCGACCGCACACTCAACCCTAGCAAATGGCACAAACCAACATAGGTCATTACCTTAAGACACATCTTCAACTATCGGAAGCCCATGATAAATCTGCCTCATGAAAGATTTTGTTCTTAATTACACTACAACCATGGATTTGTACAGATAAACCATGTAAATAGAATACATTTTGTGCCTATATTTATTTATGTTTTATTCTTGGTTTGTAACTTTTTAATTGTGTTTGGTAACTACAAACAGATGCCAGGAAACAGATAACCATGCCTTTGCAGTGACAGTTGATGATTTCAGCAGAAGCAATTTGCTACCTGAAGTGTGATACCTTTGGTTTACTATTTTTATGCATTCTTAGTTATCTCTGTTATAGGAAGGTCGTCTTTAAGGATAGATTGTATGACGCAGGATTTATTAAGGAAAACTTCCCTCAGTTCATTCCTTCAATTTTTCCTCATTTTTCTTCTCCATGGAAGCGGCACGGCGGCTTGCGGAAGTCGCTATGGTGTAGGCATGTGGTGAACTTTGGAGGCCAGGATTTTGGCGCAAGGGACAGATTGAGTTAATAGCTGATGCACAAGTCTCAAAACCATGGTAAGGTTAGTTTTCATGATAAAATATTCCTTTTATTGTATCATGGTAGAATGTTATGATCGTATGCGCCAAAATATGTGAATGCCCTTTTGTAATGATCACCAACACTAAGGAATGTGGAAAGAACCGATGGCTCTTGGATTAATGATTTTCTTCATCAAGGAGGTACGCATCTTCTTTCACTTCGTTTCTGGATTAATTGGTTTCCGTGAGCAGAAACAATCACCCTTCTGTTCTGTGTTTGTCTAACATGTTGTTTGCTCTAGAAAGGATCATGCTGGTGTTCTCCATCTAAATTGCTTGCCTGCGTCGCTTATGTAAATCAAATACTTCAGGCCTCTGGGTTTAACTGTTGTGGTGTCGTGTTTTACTCTTTAGGCAAAAGCTGTGAAAACAATGATATGATTCATGCGTAGCTACCTTAGTAGTTGGACTACAAAAAGGATCAGAATCCAATCAATCCATATTCTTCCCCAATGAGCTATTATTTTCTGCAGTCTTTTGTTCTATTTTTGGATCGAAAATTGTGTTTTCCGTTGGAAGTAGGAACCATATGCAGCTACAGAATTGGTGGTAAGATTTTCATAAGGACATCAGCTGAACAAGGAAAGCTACTGTTAATCAAATGCAATGCTTCTTCAACACCCGTCTATGTTAACTGCTATATCCGGGTGTGTACTCATTTCATTGTATCGCTCGATACTACACTATGAGTCAATAAAAAGCATGCTTTTTTCGAAAAATGTTAACTGCTATATGTGGAATATAATTGCACTCAAATATAAATTTCAATGTAAGGTATTATTATGAATAAAATTATTTTGCAACGTAGGCCATTCTTTTAAAATTATAAGTGCAGCAAAAACAAACCTACAAACTTCACTTAAACGCAGGTTGATCTTTGTATCAAACGACCAATCTAAGAATTTAATACAAAGATGAAAATTGGTTAAACTTACTGCTTATAAATTAAAATTCATGGGTCGTTAGTTGTAACACGGTAATCATATATGTGTACACTTAAAGTGTTTAATATGAAATAGCTAATTCGAAGAGTTCAACTACTTTTATTTTCTGATAGGTAACTACGGAACCATCACAGACCATTTTTCTAATACAATTTTATAATAGTCTACTCAATTTAGTGGAGATTAAACTAGCCCGTGCAGAAGCACGGGTTGATGACTAGTGTCTCTTAATTGGAATGGAAATTTAACACACTTTTGATTCGAAAATTTAAACAGAGCAAGGCTGAGCACTCGTGAATTAGTTAGAATGCTTCACAAATCCTGTAAGTTGGTGAACTAAATTAAGACTACTACTAATGCATGAATAGCATCAGATGGTAGACTTTTTTGGGAAAATATATTTGATGCATCTTTATAAAAAGTTGAAATGTCTTGGATTCCCAGCAGCTGGGTATAAGTCAACACATACAAAGCAATCTGAAAGAAAAACCTGCATGTGAACTCATCTAGTTTTCAGTACTGAATATGTCCCAAACTCCCAATAACAGTCAAAAAGGCGGCGTCGAACTGGTTGGTGAAAAATCATTGTACCTGGCACCTTGGGCGAGTTTGCATGTAAGTTCACACACATGCAAGAATGGTGTTTATACTTTCCAAGATTTCATGATCAAGCTTGATACGACCTGACACGGAAGTATATAAAAATATGATTTCAGCAAGGTACAATCAATATTACGCAAGAGACATGCCATGCATACACATACATATACATATATATATATATATATATATATATATATAATTTATTTTCTTAAGGCAATAAAATTAAAATACCCTTTATACGTATACCTTTTGAGTTGAAGCCTAGTATCATTGTCCTAATAAGTTAGAAGCTTATGCTAATTTAGCATGAGGATAGACTGAAGCCTAGTAATCTTCTTCTTCTAGTCTTGTTCTTCTAACTTTCTTCTTTCCCATTTTACAGATTTGCTTAAGATCACGGAAGCTTGGGTTGATGGAGTGCTTGTATTTAGTTTTTGTTTTGACCTTGTGAAACTTACTACCTATGGATGAAACTGTGTAATATTGATGAAACTATGTATACGTACGCATGAAACTTGCTACTATTGGTAACATGTATTGGATATATGTGTTCATGACTATTGGTAATATGTGTTGAATATGCTATATTGATCATATAAATATATTTGTGTTTGATTTTCTGTGAAAATGAATTGATATAAGAAAAAATATATTAAATGGGGCAATATAGGCATTTTGCCATCTGCTGGCAGATGGCAAAGAGCTTTGCCATCAGCTGGCAGATGGCAAAGAGGCCACGTGTCATCTACATGTAAAATTTGGGCTGGCCTATTTGGGCCCTTTGCCATCTGCCAACAGATGGCAAAGAGCTTTGCCATCTGCTGGCAGACGTCAAAGCATGCAGCCTTTGCCATCTGCTGGCAGATGGCAAAGTATGCCGTTAGCCTTCTAACGGGGCTAACCCCGTTAAGAGGCTTTGCCATCTGCCAGCAGATGGCAAAGCCACAGGCTCTTTGCCATCAGCCAGCAGATGGCAAAGCCACAGGCTCTTTGCCATCAGCCAGCAGATGGCAAAGAAGCCTTTACCGGCAGGGTTTCAGACGAACTGTTTGCCATCTGCTGGCAGATGGCAAAGCCTTTGCCATCTGCCGACCATGCCTTTGCCATCTGCCATGGCAGATGGCAAAGTGCCAGATTCCAGTAGTGATTAGGCTATCTGGAATCCGGTCGCCATACATGGTTATGGCTCATCGTCAATCCTATTGAGGCAACATTTATGTCTGATGTTATAGTGCACGATGGCATCATTTACGCGGTCGACGCACAGATTGGCTGCCTATACTGGTAGAATCTATCATCATGTAATTATTCTATCTCATCTCATCTTTACCTTATGAATATGAATGCCTGTTCATTGTTACAAATTTAGAATAGATAGTATGTCTATAACCATATCATTGCTATATGTTCCTCTCATTTCCTAGATTTTCATGACCACATGTTATTGTTAGAGTTTATGTGAGAACAATTGGCATCTAATGATTGTTAGAATAGATATTATGAGCATAACATCATGATTGCTATATGTTACTCTCATTTCCAAGATTTTTATAACAACACATGTTATTGCTTAGAGTTCATATGAGAATAGTAGTAGTAGGTGCTATGGTAGAATATGAGTAGGCTCTGTCATAACTGTTTTCCTCTCATTGTTACATGATGTTTGAACCATGACATATTGCTAGAATATGAAAGCCATTGGCTTATTTTTTAACTTGGGGTATGATTATTACCATGGCATTGCAATTATCTGTCTATGATATGTGTCATTGTTATAGTAATCTTAATTGCACACATACTTTGAACATGATTGTTTATTTTTGTCCTTCTGGTCTCCAATTTGAATTGTTCCAGCAGACGCAAATGCGCTGGCCTTCATGATTCCAGGACCTGGAATTATACCAGCCGATGGGTGGTGGTTTATCGCTCATTCAGGTGACGGCGGTCATTTGATGCTCATTCACACGTACCAAACTGACCAATCCATTACATCAAACTACATGCAGTACAATGCGTGGGGTGTTCGTGACATTGATGGCTGATACATCTCTATCGTATCTACTTTTGCAAACACTTTTGCCCTTGTTTTGGACTGTAGTTTCGTGATTTGAATGGAACTAACCCGGACTAATTTTGTTTTTCAGCAGAACTGCCATGGTGTTATTTTTGTGCAGAAATAAAAGTTCTCGGAATGACCTGAAAATCCACGGAGCAAATTTTCAGAATAAATAAAAAATACTAGAGGAAGAATCAGCGTTAGGGGGCCCACACCCTGTCCTCGAGGGTGGGGGGCGCGCCCCCTCCCCTAGGGCGCGCCCCCTGCCTCGTGGCCCCCCTGGACGCGCACCGACCTCAACTCCAACTCCATATATTTGCTTTCGCAGAGAAAAAAAAATCAGAGAGAAAGTTTCATCGCGTTTTACGATAGGGAGCCGCCGCCAAGCCCTAATCTCTCTCGGGAGGGCTGATCTGGAGTCCGTTCGGGGCTCCAGAGAGGGGGATTCGTCGTTGTCATCATCATCAACCATCCTCCATCACCAATTTCACGATGCTCACCGCCGTGCGTGAGTAATTCCATCGTAGGCTTGCTGGACGGTGATGGGTTGGATGAGATTTACCATGTAATCAAGTTAGTTTTGTTAGGGTTTGATCCCTAGTATCCACTATGTTTTGAGATTGATGTTGCTATGACTTTGCTATTCTTAATGCTTGTCACTAGGGCCCGAGTGCCATGATTTCAGATCTGAACCTATTATGTTTTCATGAATATGTGTGAGTTCTTGATCCTATCTTGCAAGTCTATAGTTACCTATTATGTGTTATGATCCGACAACCCCGAAGTGACAATAATCGGGATACTTTTCGGTGGTGACCGTAGTTTGAGGAGTTCATGTATTCACTATGTGTTAATGCTTTGGTCCGGTACTCTATTAAAAGGAGGCCTTAATATCCCTTAGTTTCCATTAGGACCTCGCTGCCACGGGAGGGTAGGACAAAAGATGTCATGCAAGTTCTTTTCCATAAGCACGTAGGACTATATTTGGAATACATGCCTACATTACATTTATGAAATGGAGCTAATTCTGTGTCACCCTATGTTATAACTATTAGATGAGGAATCGCATTTGACATAATTATCCATCACTGATCCTATGCCTACAAGCTTTTCACATATTGTGCTTTTCTTAGTTACTTTACCGTTGCTGCTGTTACAACTATCACAAAACTGCTACTGTTACTTTTGCTACTATTACCATTACTTCCATACTACTTTGCTACTAAATACTTTGCTACAGATACTAAGTTATCCAGGTGTGGTTGAATTGACAACTCAACTGCTAATACTTGAGAATATTATTTGGCTTCCCTTGTGTCGAATCAATAAATTTGGGTTGAATACTCTACCCTCGAAAACTATTGCGATCCCCTGTACTTGTGGGTTATCAAGACTATTTTCTGGCGCCGTTGCCGAGGAGCATAGCTCTATTCTTTGAGTTATTTGGGATTTATATGAGCTAATGACTATGAGGAACTTGAAAGACGAAAGAACTAAGATTTATGCCTCAACTACGAGGGGAGGTAAGGAACTGCCATCTAGCTTTGCACTAGATTCTCCTTCTATTATGAGTAAGCTTGCGACACCTAAACCTGCTTCTGCTATTAATTTTGATATGTCGCATGTTATTGATGATGCCACCTCTACTATACATGATACTTATGATGAAACTACTTCTGTGCTTGATACTACTGTGCCATTAGGTGAATTTCTTGATGAACAACTTGCTAGGGTTAGAGAGAATGAATTCTTGAAACTGATATTATTGGAGATAGTGATGATGAAGGTTCTCCCCCTAAATATGAATTGCCTGTTGTTCCAGAGGGTTATGTTATGGATGACGAAACTACTAGAGATATTCTTGCTTGCAATGATAGATCTGATCTTAAGAAGTTATTAGCTAAACTTAAACAGAAAACTCTGAATGCTAGAATGAAATATGACCCTGCTTTTGCTACTTCACCTATCTTTGTTACTGATAAGGATTATGAATTCTCTGTCGATCCTGAGATAATTACTTTGGTTGAATATGATCCTTTCTATGGCTATGAATCTGAAACTGTTGTGGCACATCTTACTAAATTGATGATATAGCCACCATGTTCACTAATGATGAGAAATCTCGCTACTATTATATCCTTAAGATATTTCCGTTCTCATTAAAGGGTGATGCTAAAACTTGGTTTAATTCTCTTGATCCTGGTTGTGTGCGTAGTCCCCAGGATATGATTTATTACTTCTCTGCTAAATATTTCCCTTCTCATAAGAAACAAGCTGCTTTAAGGGAAATATATAATTTTGTGCAAATTGAAGAAGAGAGTCTCCCACAAGCTTGGGGGAGGCTTCTCCGATTACTTAATGCTTTGCCTGATCATCCTCTTAAGAAAAATGAAATAATGTATATCTTTTATAATGGATTAACCGATGCTTCCAGGGACCACTTGGATATTTGTGCTAGTTGTGTTTCAGGGAAAGAACAGTCGATTGATACGTCTCCTTCGTATCTATAATTTTTGATTGTTCCATGCCAATATTCTATAACTTTCATATACTTTTGGTAACTTTTTATATTATTTTTTGGACTAACATATTGATCCAGTGCCTAGTGCCAGTTCCTGTTTGTTGCATGTTTTATGTTTTGCAGAAACCCCATATGAAACGGAGTCCAAACAGGATAAAAATGGATGAAGAATATTTTTGGAATATTTGTGATATTCGGGAAGAAGAATCAATGTTTGTGATATTTGTGATGCTAGGGCGCGCCCCTGACCCTCATGGGCACCCCATAAGGCGGTCGCTGCTCTTCTTTGGCGCAAGAAAGCTAATTTTTGGAAAAAAATCATGGCGAAAGTTTCAATCCAATGGGTGTTACAAATCTCCGGATATATGAGAAATAGTGAAAGGGCAGAATCCCAGAACGCAGAAACAGAGAGATAGAGAGACAGATCCAATCTCGGAGGGGCTCTCGCCCCTCCTACGCAATGGATACCATGGACTAGAGGGGAAACCCTTCTCCCATCTAGGGAGAGGGTCAAGGAAGAGGAAGAAGAAGGGGGGCTCTCTCCCCCTTGCTTCTGGTGGCACCGGAACGCCGCCGGGGGCCATCATCTTCACCGTGATCTACACCATCACCTCCGCCATCTTCACCAACATCTCCATCACCTTCCCCCATCTATATTCAGCGGTCCACTCTCCTGCAACCCGCTATACCCTCTACTTGAACATGGTGCTCTATGCTTCATATTATTATCCAATGATGTGTTTCCATCCTATGATGTCTGAGTAGATTTTCGTTATCCTACCGGTGATTGATGAATTGCTATGATTGGTTTAATTTGCTTGTGGTTATGTTCCTGTCCTATTGTGCCCTCAGTGTCGCGCAAGCGTGAGGGATTCTCGATGTAGGGTGTTGCAATATGTTCATGATTCGCTTATAGTGGGTTGCTTGAGTGCCAGAAGCATAAACCCGAGTAAGGGGGTTGTGGCGTATGGGATAAAGGGGACTTGATGCTTTAATGCTATGGTTGGGTTTTACCTTAATGATCTTTAGTAGTTGCGGATGCTTACTAGAGTTCCAATCATATGTGCATATGATCCAAGAAGAGAACGTATGTTAGCTTATGCCTCTCCCACATAAAACTTGCTACCGGTCTAGTAAAGTAGTCAATTTCTTAGGGACAATTTCACAACTCCTACCACCACTTTTCCACACTCGCTATATTTACTTTATTTCTTATTTATCTAAATAACCCCTAGTTTATATTTACGTGAGCTTTATTATCTTGCAAACCTATCCAACAACACCTACAAAGTACTTCTAGTTTCATACTTGTTCTAAGTAAAGCGAACATCAAGCATGCGTAGAGTTGTATCGGTGGTCGATAGAACTTGAGGGAGTATTTGTTCTACCTTTAGCTCCTCGTTGGGTTCGACACTCTTATTGAAAGAGGCTACAATTGATCCCCTACACTTGTGGGTTATCAAGACCTTTTTCTGGTGTCGTTGCCGGGGAGTCATAGCATGGGGTGAATATTCTCGTGTGTGTTTGCTTGGTTTATCACTAAGTAATTTTTATTTGTTGTTCTTAGTTGTTCTGTATCTTTAGTTATGGATATGGAACACGAAATACCAAAAAATTAGGTCTACTTTCTACTCATGAAGATGGGGAACCTCCTAAAACCCTCGATGCTGGTTATGTGAAAAACATGATGTACTACTTAATCCTAAAAAAACCCCATTCAATTATGTTATGGGAGACACGTTGGATCAACGTGAATACTTTAGGGATTATTGCTTGACACAAAAAGGGAAAATATTATGGGATCAAATTCATATGTTGCATTGGTATGCTCGGGAACTATGCTTGAGATATGATTATACTTGTTGCTCTAGGATGAAGGCTCCACACCTTCCCTTTTCATGCAAATTTAAAGATAATGAAACCTTAGCTTCTTATGCTAATGGTATATATGATTATTATGATGTGGAACAAATAGAAGAATTTGTTGCTTTTATGGGTGCTTATGAAATTGAATCTTTGTATAAAGAGTGTGAAAATCTTGATGATGCTTTTTATAGACCTGAAAATTTTGCTATACTTAAATACTGTTATGAGAATTATGAATACAATTCCATATTGATGCATTTATTGAGAAAGTCTCCGCTGTCCAAGAAGAGATTAATATTTTGCAGGAATCTATGGAAGAAGAAATTGATGAAACTGTGAGCTCATTGGATGAAAAAGATGATGAGGAGAGTGAAGAACAAAAGGAGGAAGAGCGGATTAGATACCCGCGCCCACCTTCTAATGAGAGTAACTCTTCAACTCATACATTGTCTAATTTCCCTTCATGCTTACCGAAGGATGCACTACAAAAAAAAGACACATCCGTGACATTTTGGGCTGAACGAATTTTTTTCCTGTCATACTTATGACACTTTTATGACGATAATTTGACAAAACCCGGTATCATCGAAGATGTGGTGGGCTCCTACTTCTATGACAAAAAATCATGACAGAAAATGGGCTTTTCGTCCTAGGCGGGCCGGAGACGCAGCTGCATGACATTCTTTGGGCCGTCCATGACATAAAAAACAATGGTAGAAGCAAGGGCGAGGAAAATTTCGGTGAGTTCCCGGTTACGGTGGGTGGTCAGGGGCCGAGGGATGCGCGTTTCTCTCGTACACATACTCGTGTGTGTGTGAGGCGTTGGGATGTAACTGAACCCGAGCGAGGCGTTGGGCTCTAACTGAACCCGAGCGATTGCACTGGAGGCTACACGTTACTGAACCCGAGCGATCGATCGATGGTTGTTAACTGAACCCGATCGAGCGATTCCTTCGCTACTGCTGCTAACTAAAGGCGATCGATGCTGCCTCTGGATGAACAGTGAGCGTTGCGGTGGGGGGGGGGGTTGGATGAAAAGTGAGCAGTGGGGGTGGATGAACAGGACCCCGTGGTGTTGCCTCTGGATGAACAAGAACCCGATCCATCGAGTCGGTTGGGGCTAGATGAACAGGACGACCCGGTGGAGGGATGGATGAATAGTAGATGGTGGAGGGATGGATGAACAGTAGCCTGTGGAGGGGTGGTTGAACAGGAGCCCGTCGAGAGGGGTGGTTGAACAGTAGCCGGTGGAGTAGCGCACGGTTGAAGCTGGATGAACAGGAGCCCATGGATGAACAGTCGCAGGTGGAGGCTGGAGGAGGTCGACGGTGGATGAACAGTAGCCCGTGGAGGCTGGAGCAGGCCGACGATGGAGATGAACAGTATCCCGTGGAGTCCTGTTTTGCGCTATGCCACACCCCTCCCGATGAACAGGACCCCCGTTACGACCGTAGCGCTCCAACACAAGCCTGTTTCGTCCGATTTGCGGTATGCCACACCCGTCCCGATCAACAGGACCCCGTTTTGACCGTAGGAGGTCCAACACAAGTTCGTTTCCTCCATTTTTCTATACGCTAGACCCCTCCTAATGAACATGATCCTGTTTCAAACATGTCCTGTCGAACACAAGGCCGTTTCCTCTATTCTGCGGTACGCCAGGCCTCGTTTCCATGGAGTGTTCCGTCCAAGCCGGTTGGCTCCCATGCGTCATGTTGCCTCCCGATGAACATGACGCATTCCGTTGCCTCCTGATGAACACGAGGCATTCCGTTGCCTCGCCATGAACACGACGACGACGCAGTTTCTCCGTTCCGACCCAGCCATGTACACGAGCCCTGGCCGTACGTATGCGCGAGTAGGCGTTCAAGACCCCTTCCTGTATGTACGTACGTGGCCGTATTTTCTTTCTTGCACCCTGGCCGTTGTACGTACGTGTACATGCTACGTGCGCGCCTCTACTACGACATGTGCACGCCTCTACTATGACACATGCGCGCCTCTACATCGACCAGTATAGATGTACATACACGTTCGCGACCAGAATGACAATGCTACGTACGCTTTGACCAGGTGGGTTCCGACTGTCAGGCACTTCCTTGCATGCGAAGATGTAGTTGGTGGGTCCCAACAGTTAGAGGGGCGAATCATTTTTTTGCCCGGACGCACTTTCTTGCGTGTGGAGATGTAGCTGGTGGGTTCCATCAGTCAGGGGGCGAATCATTTTTTTCCCGTAATATGGACGCACTTCCTTGCGTGCAAAGATGTAGCTGGTAGGTCCCAGCAGTCAGGGGGAAATGTCTTTCTTCGCAAAATATGGTGGCCCATCCGGTGGGTCCCTGCTGTCAGGTGGAGGAATCATTATTTTCCACGTAATAAGGAGACACTTCCTTGCCGTGGCCCTAGACCCAGCTGTCAGCCACTCCACGTACAATCCATGTCCGGTGGAAGTTGTTCCTTGACCATGTTGACCACGCCGCGCCGAGAGCACTAGGGCGGTGGACGACGAACAGGCCTAGGAAGAGGACGACGTGGAGCTGGGGAAGACGCGGCAGTGGAAGCCCGCGCGGAGAGGAATACGAGGGTTAACTGGTTCGGCTATGGTGTGAGGCTGCCATCACCGCAGGGCCTAGCCAGCGGTGGGAATAGTATGGAGCGGTTAGGCCTCCGCGGCAGCACAGCCGGCCATAGGAGGCAGGAGCATGCGGCACGACCGGCGCTGGTTTGGGCAGCTGGAGCATGACGACCAGAGGTTGAAGAATTACTACGGCCGTTGGATGGATATCGTACGGTCACTTGAGCTAGAATCGTTCATATTGACTAAGTTGACAAAGCCCTCCGTCCCCGTCAACTTAGTAGCCCACAAGTCAGCCTCCCACCAAGGTGTGTCCTAGCTAGCATGGGGAGTATTCATTTTTTTGTTCGTAATAAGGAGGCACTTCCGGTGGGTCCGAGCTAACAGAGGGGGGAACGTTTTTTTCATGAAATACGGTGGCCCGTACGATGGGCCCCAGCTGTCAGGAGGGAAAGGTTTTTTTGACGAAATAAGGTGGCCCATATGGTGGGTCCCTACTGTCAGGTGGAGGAATAATTATTTTGCGTGTAATAAGGAGGCACTTCCTTGCGGCCGCTGTGGACCCAGCTGTCAGCCTCTCCATGTACAGTACTCTTTTGATGGAAGTCTGTCGTTGACCACGTTGACTATGCTACGCCGAGAGCACCAGGGTGGTGGACGATGGCGAGGCCTTGGAAGGGGATGACGCGGAGCCGGGGAAGACGCAGCAGTGGAAGCCCACGCGGAGAGGGGTACGAGGGTTCACTGGTTTGGCTGTGGTGTGAGGCTGCCGTCGCCGTAGAATAATAGGGGCTGTGGGTGAGTAGAGGGATGTCCTAGCCATCCGTGGGAGTAGTACGGGGCGGTGAGGCCTCCACGGCATCACAGCCGGCCACGGGAGGCAGGAGCACACGGCACGACCGGCACTGCTTTGGGTGGCTGGAGCAAGAAGACCAGAGGTTGAAGAAGCACTATGGCCGTTGGATGGATATCGTACGGTCACTGCAGCTAGAATCATTTATATTGACTAAGTTGACAAAGCCCTTGGTACGCATTAACTTAGTAGGCCCATAGGTCAGCCTCCGAAATGGTGCTCCCGAGATGTCAGCGGGAGGAATCATGTTTTGGTCTGCTGAAGCAAGAATATCCGAGATTGAAGAAGAAGCACGACATCCGTTGGATGGACATCCAACGGCCAAAACTGCTAGAACCGTGTGTTGTTGACAAAGCCTTGCATACACGTCAACTTAGTTTTTTTACGGGCGCGTCAACTTAGATGGCCCACAAGTGTGTGGCAGAGTACATATAGCCCATTTGCGATTTGTAAGAATGTATAGCCCATTTTTTAATTCTAATGGAATTTACTACATCCCATTTATAGTTTGTTAAAAGTCCAACCCGACTTCTAGCTAGGACAACGATTAATAATTTCAAACAACCGCTCAAAACAGAATTCAAAAAAATTCCCACATTTCGATGGGATCCGAAATATTTTTATCCAAAATTTCTAGTCGGATTAAATATAATTTCAAAATAAAGTTGTATTACGTTAAAATCCAACGAAATATTGCGCGCGCAATACATAATGAAATTAAAATTTTCAAATTCCAAAAAATTTATATTTTTTAAACTAATTACGTGTTTGGTGCATTTTTTTATGGTTACTGCCCAGTTATTATAATTACATCCCATTTATTATTTCTTAAAGTCCATTTTCTTGTTAAGCCTAATGCATACCTCCTAGGAAAGTTTGCAGCCCAGCGGGGAGGAGAATAACAAGTTGACCCGGATATTGTGTACAACTGTCGGCCCGGTTGCATTGCCGATGTTGAAAAAAGGCATGTGTAGTATAGTACAACCTAACATGGCTACTCAGCCCACATTCAACGACGCCGGAAAGTCCCAAACAAGGCTTCTCTACAACTTCTTGAAGTCACTGAGCTCAATTAATAACTTAAGAAAAAAGTTAGATTACAGTGGAACCTAATTAAAAGCTGTCATGAGCAAATAAATAATTCAATGGGTCCCACTTGTGCGTGTGTGCGTGTGTGCATGTGTGTGTGTGTGTGTGTGTGAGACAGAGAGAGAGAGAGAGAGAGACCCATCGGTCGATGCTCATAAATACACCTTTCATCCATATGCATTGCCGATGCTCAGTAAAAACTTATATAGTTGACACAATCATATAGAACAACATAGCACACTGAACTTGCATACAAAAATTTCACGTAGGCGGCACAATCAGGATGGAAGCAGTGGATCGCTACGGGTAGGGCTATGTTGAAACCAACGAAGTCGTACATAATGGTTCATCGTCTTCATCAATGACGGGGAAATATCTTGAATTCTGTGCAAAGAAAACAGATAGACAACACAATAAGTTCTGCTAGAACATTAAGTTGATGTCCAATCCTTTCTAGAAAAAGTTCAGGTACAAAATTAGAACATGTCACAATCAAATGTACTAGCATATCAGTGCTTCACACCTATAGCTCGGATTTAACTAGTATCTGACAAGATTCAGTTGTTACCTCAAATTAGAGCACATCCAGGCAGCCAACCCTGCCTCTTCTCCCAAAGAAGCAGTGGCCTCCGCCGCGCGATGGAGTAGGCCATGTGCCATCCATTGTTCCGAGCAACACGGGGAAAGTCTGACGTTGACTCCTGTAATGGATGTCGCCGATGGACCCTGGCACTAGCGGCGGCGGCAGGACTTCGATTGATGGATTGACCACTTCTTCGACATGCACAAACACTCGATACAGGTACACCCCTAACGTGGTCCACGGCAGCCTTGGTGGCGACGAATAGTACAACCCCGGTTCCTGCACCGGTATCTCAACACCAATCACCTTCAGTATGGTGGACGGCTTCTTCATCCATGCCATAACCATCAGAGACCAGCTGTCTGGAGGAAGAAACATACTTACGAGCTCACCTCCAAGGTCATTGATAAGTTCATTCATGGACTCGCTGTTCCAAGCATGTCGAGGCATGCCGTGGAAGGTAAGCTTTGTTAAAAAATCAAGCTCAGAGGGCACCGAGCCCCATCCTGGGTGCCATCGATCAAAGCTCACCAGCGCGCCATCGCAAAACAAACACCGGGAAGATTCGAACACACGACTGCAGTCGAAAGTTGTCCGGAACTTGACAAAGAGATCAACCGGTGCCGGACAGACTTCGACGAGAAAGTCACTTATTTGGATGCCGTGCGCAATGCCAAGAGCTATGACAAGGTCGTCCGGCAAGACGGGAGGGCGGTCGCCATTGATGGTTAGCATCAGCACTTTGCCGGAAAACTGGTCGTCAAGCGCCGCCATGCCACTATTGAGCAACAACACGCAGTGAGCGAAGGCAGGACGAACCTCATGATCTTCGGCTTAGAGATCCGTGTTGACCGCCGACATGATAGTGCGCTTGAGTACAGGGAGTACAGGAGGGGGATTTGGGGGAGCTGGAGTAGGAATCGAGATTCCAGAGGTGGGGGAGGGGCAGGAGATTAGGGATGAAAAGGTAGCATGAATTTCGAACACGCGCCAATATGCTCTCGGCGCGCAAGCACACGAAAACACCGGTGGCGCCCACATGTCAGCCTAAGAGTCCTTATTATTTCTTTTTTGGAGAGCCCGACCTTTATTTCGGATCTTTTGAGAGCGCGGCCTGAGAGTCATAATTGACCTGTTTGGCATTGCGTTGCTACTTGGCCCATATTCAACGACACCTCACTGGCCCAAACAAGTGTACATCATCGAAAAGACACTAAGCTCAAATTATATAACTTGAAAAAAGGAGATATACTCTAACCACTGCAGAATGGTGATGCCCTCATTTAGCCCACCAGTAGTTCGAGACAATAAACAATTCGAAACAACGATATATACAACATTCAAACACTGACTAGTGACAATTGTCAGTGTCAAAACCGGTGGATCTCGGGTAGGGGGTCCCGATCTGTGCGTCTAGGCTAATGGTAACAGGAAGCAAGGGACAAAATGTTTACCCAGGTTTGGGCCCTCTCGATGGAGGTAAAACCCTACTTCCTGCTTGATTAATATTGAAGATATGGGTAGTACAAGAGTAGATCTACCACGAGATCGTAGAAGCTAAACCCTAGAAGCTAGCCTATGATGGTATGATTGTAATTGTGATCGGCCTTCTAAGGACCAACCTCTCCGGTTTATATAGACACTAGAGAGGGCTAGGGTTTACATGGAGTCGGTTACAAGAAAGGAAATATAACATCCGGATCGCCATGCTTGCCTTTGACGCCAAGGAGAATCCCATCCAAACACGGGACGAAGTCTTGAGTCATGTATCTTCACGCTTCAATAGTCCGGACGTTGTACACAGTCTGGCTATCCGGATACCCCCTATTCTAGGACTCCCTCAGTAGCCCCTGAACCAGGCTTCAATGACGATGAGTCTGGCGCGCAGTCTTGTCTTTAGCATTGCAGGGCGGGTTCCTTCTCCGAATACTCCAAAATAATTATCGAACACTTGAATCGTGTCTGGATCCACAAAATGATCTTCACATGCCACCGTAGGAAGAATGATATTTCACAAATGCAATCCACTGACAACTTTTTAGACAACGCGATGTGTCATTACGGTCGGGTCATTATTTAAACCATTTTCCTACAACCAGCCACAGCGC
Organism: Triticum aestivum; assembly: GCF_018294505.1. Lineage (NCBI taxonomy): Eukaryota > Viridiplantae > Streptophyta > Magnoliopsida > Poales > Poaceae > Triticum > Triticum aestivum. Next base: position 83,028,961 of record NC_057795.1, on the reverse strand, counting down.
CTATTGTGAGGCGGTTTCCTTGACACGTCTTGTCAAAGCAGAGACCGTGTCCCCTTATCACGGGATTCTCATCAATATGGGTATGGGTAATCCCACCACGCCATTAATCGTGGCGCTTGGGAAGCAAGCGATTCCCAACAGGCAAGCGGGGAGGAGCACTGCTATCGTCGCCTCTAGAAAGGGATAAGATTTCCCCATTTTTACCCACGCCTTCTTCCTGCTTTGCCCACTCTTGCCCCCTCGAGCTCCAGCACCCAAGACCAAGTCTTCTCCGCACAGCTAAACATGTCCGGAGCAGGAGGCAAGTGGATGGATTCCATCGTCAAGGAGAAGCATGTCACAAGTCTTCAGGCGGCCGTATACTTGGCCGCAGATATAGCGCACCGGCTACCAGACGTCGGGCAGGTCATTCCGACCCCAGGACCCCACGAGAGGGTCGTGTTTGTCGCCCACTTCGTCTGTGGACTGGGATTTCCACTTCATCCCTTCGTCCGTGGGCTCATGTTCTACTATGGGCTAGATTTCCATGATCTAGCCCCGAATTACGTCCTCAACATCTCGGCGTTCATCATCATATGCGAGGCCTTCCTCCGCATCCAGCCTCACTTCGGCCTATGGCTGCAAATCTTCTGCGTGAAGCTGAAGATTGTAAGCGGCCAGCAAGCGGAGTGCGGAGGGGCCACGGTGGGATAGATGCCTAACATCACCTGGTTGGACGGTTCCTTTTGCGGAGACCGTAAAAGGGTGGTAATCGGGGTGGTTCTACATCACCGAGCTGCGCGGCGCCAATTGGGCGACTGATACGTCCGTTTTGCATCATGCTTTTATATCAATATTTATTGCATTATGGGCTGTTATTACACATTATATCTCAATACTTATGGCTATTCTCTCTTATTTTACAAGGTTTACCGTGAAGAGGGGGGATGCTGGCAGCTGGAATTCTGGCTGGAAAAGGAGCAAACATTGGAAACCTATACTGCACAACTCCAAATGCCCTGAAACTCCACGAAACAACCTTATGGATTTAATAAGAATTTATGGGCGAAAGAAATAGGCCAGGGGGCCCACACCCTATCTAGGAGACAGGAGGGCGCGCCCCCTGTAGGGCGCGACCCCCTATCTCCTGGGCCCCTTGGTGGGCCTCCGGCGTCCATCTTATGCTATATCATCACTTTTCCCCTGGAAAAAATCATGGGAAAGCTTACGGGACGAAACTCCGCCGCCATGAGGCCGAACCTTGGCGGAATCAATCTAGGGCTCTGGCGGAGCTGTTCTGCCGGGGACACTTCCCTCCGGGAGGGGGAAATCATCACCAACGTCATCACCAACGATCGTCTCATTGGGAGGTGGTTAATATCCATCAACATCTTCACCAGCACCATCTCCTCTCAAAACCCTAGTTCATCTCTTGTATCCAATCTTGTATCAAAACCACAAATTGGTACCTGTGGGTTGCTAGTAGTGTTGATTACTCCTTGTAGTTGATGCTATTTTGTTTACTTGGTGGAAGATCATATGTTCAAATCCTTTATGCATATTATTACCCCTCTAATTATGAACGTGAATATGCTTTGTGAGTAGTTATGTTTGTTCTTGAGGACATGGGTGAAGTCTTGCTATTAGTAGTCATGTGAATTTGGTATTCGTTTGATATTTTGATGAGATGTATGTTGTCTTTTCCTCTAGTGGTGTTATGTGAACGTCGACTACATGACAGTTCACCATTATTTGGGCCTAGAGGATGGCATGGGGAAGTAATAAGTAGATGATGGGTTGCTAGAGTGACAGAAGCTTAAACCCTAGTTTATGCGTTGCTTCGTTAGGGGTTGATATGGACCCATATGTTTAGTGTTGTGGTTAGGTTTTCCTTAATACTCCTTCTTGTAGTTGTGGAAGCTTGCAATAGGGGTTAATCATAAGAGGGATGCTTGTCCATCTTAGGGAAGTACCCAAGTGCCGGTCCACCCACACATCAAATTATCAAAATACCGAACGCGAATCATATGAACGTGATGAAAACTAGCTTGACGATAATACCCAATGTGTCCTCGGGAGCTCCTTCTTCATTATTAGAATTTGTCCAGGCTTATCCTTTGCTACATAAAGGATTGGGCCACCTTGCTGCACTTTATTTAGTTTATTTACTTTTTGCTTGTTACTATTTATCTTATCACAAAACTATCTATCACCTACTATTTTAGTGCTTGCAGAGAAAACCTTACTGAAAACCACTTATCATTTCCTTCTGCTCCTCGTTGGACTGCGATAGATCCCCTATACTTGTGGGTCATCAAGACTCTTTTCTGGCGCCATTGCCGGGGAGCATAGCGCTCTTGGTGAGTGGAACTTGGTAAGGAAACATTTATATAGTGTGCTGAAATTTTCTGTTACTTGTCACTATGGAAACTAATCCTTTGAGGGGCTTGTTTGGGGTATCTTCACCCCAACCGGAAGAGCAAATAGATGCTCCTCAACCTACTGAACCTTATGAAAATATTCACTTTGAGATTCCTTCGGGTGTGATAGAAAAACTGCTAGCTAATCCTTTTGCAGGAGATGGAACATTGCATCCCGATTTACACCTTATCTTTGTGGATGAAGTTTGTGGATTATTTAAGGTTGCAGGTATTCCCGATGATGTTGTCCAAAGGAAGGTCTTCCCTTTATCTTTGAAGGGAGATGCAATGACATGGTATAGGCTATGTGATGATACGAGATCTTGGAATTATAAGCGATTGAAGTTGGAATTTCACCAGAAGTTCTATCCTATGCATCTTGTTCATCGTGATCGTAATTACATAGATAATTTCTGGCCTCGCGAAGGAGAAAGCACCGCTCAAGCTTGTGGGAGGCTTAAGTCAATGTTATATTCATGCCCCAATCATGAGCTCTCCCGGGAAATGATTATTCAGATTTTTTATGCTTGGCTTTCTCTTGATAATCGCAACCTGCTCGATACTTCCTGTGCTGGTTCCTATATGCTGAAGACTATTGATTTCAAATGGGACTTATTGGAAAGAATTTAATGCAACTCTGAAGATTGGGGTTCCGACGATGGTAAGGAGTCAGGTATGACACCTAAGTTCAATTGTGTTAAATCTTTTATGGATACGGATGCTTTCCGTGGATTTAGCTATAAGTATGGACTTGACTCTGAGATAGTAGCTACTTTTTGTGAAACTTTTGCTACTCACGTTGACCTCCCTAAAGAGAAGTGGTTTAAATATAATCCTCCTGTTGAAGTGAAAGTAGTTGCACCTATTACAGTCGAAGAAAAGACTATTACATATAGTGATCCTATTATTCCTACTGCTTATGTCGAAAAACCTCCTTTTCCTGTTAGGATAAAAGATCATGCTAAAGCTTCGACTATTGTTCATAAGAGTAATCATAGGACTGATACACCTCCTGAGCAAATTAATGTTGAACCTGGTATTGCTATGATTAAAGATCTCTTGGATGAGGACTTAGATGGGCATGTTATATATTTCTTGGGTGAAACTGCTAACATTGCTAGACCCGATACTAAAACACGTAGACCTCTTGTAGGCACGCCTGTTATTTCTGTTAAAATAGGAGATTATTGTTATCATGGCTTATGTGATAGGGGTGCTAGTGCTAGTGCGATACCTTATGATCTTTATAAAGAAATTATGCACGATATTGCACCTGTTGAATTAGAAGACATTGATGTTACTATTAAGATTCCTAATAGGGACACCATGAAACCTATTGGGATTGTTAGAGATGTTGAAGTCTTGTGTCGGAAGATTAAATACCCTGCTGATTTTCTTGTTCTTGCTTACCCACAAGATGATTTTTGTCCCATTATTTTTGGTAGACCCTTCTTGAATATTGCTAGTGCTAAGATTAATTGTAAAAGGAAGGTCGTCACCGTTGGCATAGATGGTATGTCTCGTGAGTTCAATTTTGCTCAATTTAGTAGACAACCTCGTGAAAAGGAACCACCTAGTAAGGATGAAATTATTTGTCTTGCTTCCATTGTTGTTCCTCCAACTGATTTGTTAGAACAATATTTGTTAGACCATAAAAACGATATGTTTATGAAGGAAAGGGAAGAAATAGATGAAGTGTTCCTTAAACAAGAACCTATGCTGAAACATAACCTTCCCGTTGAAAATCTTGGGGATCCCCCTCCACCCAAGGGTGATCCCGTGTTTGAACTCAAACCCTTACCTGATAATCTTAAGTATGCTTATCTTCATGAAAAAGAAATATATCCTATTATTATTAGTGCCAACCTTTCAGAGAAAGAAGAAGAAAGATTATTGAAAACTCTGAAGAAGCACAAAGCTGCTATTGGCTATACTCTGGATGATCTTAAGGGCATTAGTCCCACATTATGTCAACACAAAATTTCAGTGGAGAAAGATGCCAAACCAGTTAGAGGTCCTCAAAGACGATTAAATCCCAAGATGAAGGAAGTGGTAAGAAAGGAGATACTTAAGCTCCTTGAGGCAGTTATTATTTATCCCGTTGCTGATAGTGAAATGGTAAGACCTGTCCACTGTATCCCTAAAAAGGTATTACCGTTGTTCCTAATGATAAAGATGAATTGATCCCGCAAAGAATTATTACAGGTTATAGGATGGTAATTGATTTTCGTAAATTAAATAAAGCTACTAAGAAAGATCATTACCATTTACCTTTTATTAATCAAATGCTAGAAAGGCTATCCAAACACACACATTTTTGCTTTCTAGATGGTTATTCTGCCTTCTCTCAGATACCTGTGTCAGCAAAGGATCAATCTAAAACTAGTTTTACTTTCCCTTTTGGTACTTTTTCTTATAGACGTATGCCTTTTGGTTTATGTAATGCACCTGCTACCTTTCAAAGATGCATGATGGCTATATTTTCTGTTTTTTGTGAAAAGATTTGTGGGGTATTCATGGATGACTTCTCTGTCTATGGATCCTCTTTTGATGATTGTTTGAGCAACCTTGATCGAGTTTTGTAGAGATGCAAAGACACTAGTCTCGTCCTGAATTGGGAAAAGTGTCACTTTATGGTTAATGAAAAAATTGTCTTGGGGCACAAGATCTCCAAGAGAGGTATTGAAGTTGATAAAGCCAAAGTTGATGCTATCAAAAAGATGCCATGTCCCAAGGACATAAAAGGTATAAGAAGTTTCCTTGGTCACGCCGGTTTTTATAGGAGGTTCATTAAGGACTTTTCTAAAATCTCTAGGCCTTTGACTAATTTATTGCAAAAAGATATTACTTTTGTCTTTGATGATGATTGTGTAGAAGCATTTGAAACACTTAATAAAGCTTTGATCACTACACCTATTGTTCAGCCACCTGATTGGAATTTAACTTTTGAAATTATATGCGATGCTAGTGATTATGCTGTAGGTGCTGTTTTAGGGCAAAGAGTCGATAAGAAATTGAATGTTAGCCAGTATGCTAGTAAGACTCTTGATACTACCCGGAGAAATTATGCTACTACTGAAAAAGAGTTCTTAGCAGTTGTGTTTTCATGTGATAAGTTTAGACCTTATATTGTTGATTCCAAAGTTACTATTCACACTGATCATGCTGCTATTAAATATCTTATGGAAAAGAAAGATGCTAAGCCTAGACTCATTAGATGGGTTCTCTTGCTCCAAGAATATGACTTGCATATTATTGATAGAAAGGGATCTGAGAACCCCGTTGCAGACAACTTGTCTAGGTTATAGAATGTTCTTGATGACCCATTGCCTATTAATGATAGCTTTCCTGATGAACAATTGGCAGTTGTCAATGCTTCTTGTACTGCTCCTTGGTATGCTGATTATGCTAATTACATTGTTGCTAAATATATACCGCCTAGTTTCACATACCAGCAAAAGAAAAAGTTCTTTTATGATTTAAGACATTACTTCTGGGATGATCCACACCTTTATAACGAAGGAGTAGATGGTATTATTAGACGTTGTGTGCCTGAGCGTGAACAGGAACAAATCCTACGTAAGTGTCACTCTGAATCCTATGGAGGACACCACACTGGAGACAGAACTGCACACAAGGTACTACAATCTGGTTTTTATTGGCCTACTCTCTTCAAAGATGCTCGTATGTTTGTCTTATCTTGTGATGAATGTCAAAGAATAGGTAACATTAATAGACGTCAAGAAATGCCTATGAATTATTCTCTTGTTATTGAACCGTCTGATGTTTGGGGCTTTGATTACATGGGACCTTTTCCTGCCTCCAATGGTTATACACATATTTTAGTTGTTGTTGATTACGTTACTAAGTGGGTAGAAGCTATTCCAACTAGTAGTGCTGATCATAACACTTCTATTAAAATGCTTAAAGAAGTTATTTTTCCGAGGTTTGGAGTTCCTAGATATCTTATGACTGATGGTGGTTCACATTTTATTCATGGTGCTTTACGTAAGATGCTCGCTAAGTATGATGTGAATCACAGAATAGCATCCCCTTATCATCCACAGTCTAGTGGTCAGGTAGAGTTGAGCATAGAGAGCTCAAATTAATTTTGCGAAAGACTATGAATAGATCTAGAAAGAATTGGTCCAAAAACCATGATGATGCATTATGGGCCTATAGAACTGCATACAAAAATCCTATGGGTATGTCTCCTTATAAGATGGTTTATGGAAAAGCATGTCATTTACGTCTTGAACTTGAACATAAAGCATATTGGGCTATTAAAGAGCTCAATTATGACTTCAAACTTGCCGATGAGAAAAGGTTATTTGATATTAGCTCACTTGATGAATGGAGAACCCAAGCATATGAGAATGCCAAGCTTTTCAAAGAAAAAGTCAAATACTGGCATGATAAGAGGATACAAAAGCGTGAGTTTAATGTAGGAGATTATGTGTTATTATTCAACTCTCGTTTAAGATTTTTTGCAGGAAAACTTTTCTCAAAATGGGAAGGTCCCTACTTTATCGAGGAGGTCTATCGTTCTAGTGCTATAAAAATCAACAACTTCGAAGGCACAAATCCGAGGGTGGTATGGTCAAAAAATTAAACATTATATTTCAGGTAATCCTATCAATGTTGAAACTAATATTATTGAAACCATAACCCCTGAGGAATACATAAGAGACACTTTCCAGAACGTTCCAAACTCTGAAAAGGCATAGGTACGTGGTATGGTAAGTAAACCGACTCCAAAACAACTCTAATGGAAATTTTTATTAGTTTTGGATTATTTAAGAATTTGAGTAAGAAAAAAAGTAGTCCGAAAGGGACACGGGGCTCCCACGAGAGAGGAGGCCGCGCCCCCCCTGTAGGGCGCGCCCCCTGTCTCGTGGGCACCTCGTGTGCCTCCCGGACTCCATTTTCTTGTATGTTACGTATTTTGGTCGGTAAAAATTCATTATATATACTCCCAAATATTTTGACACCGTATCACACAAATATCATCTGTTTTCGTTTTGAGCTCTTTCTGTTTCAGATCTAGAGCACCATGTCGTCTCCAAGCGCTCCCAAGGACAAGTTTTTCGAGAGGGTTATCAACCCCTATCTCGCGGAGGTGCTGCATCACCCTCAAACCATTGAGATGCGTGAGGGGGTGCTGCACATCCGCGATGTGGAGGGACCAAGGTCTACCGGGAGCGTGGAGACAAAGCTCGAAGCCATGGAGCAAGAAGTTTTCAAGTGTCAACGGATGGTGGAGCGTGGACTCAATGCCAACCAGATGATGATCACGGAGTTCACCAACAACCACAAGCTGGATGCCAAAGTCATTGGGGAGACCATCTTCAAGCTTCAAGAGAAAATCGAGCACCTCCAAGCCCAGATTTATGACCTGCAAAACCAGAACCATGAGTATGAATATAGATTCAAGCGAATGAGTTTGGCTGCAGATTTAAGGATCCCGGAGACTTGATCATCCTTTTATGATGGAGAGCCTATGCCTTGGAAGACGGATGACAAGCCTACATCATCAACAATTCCTACTTCACCACTTCCGAAGAATTAATCACATGGGTATGGGAACTGCCCTTGGCAACTGCCAAGCTTGGGGGAGGTGCCCCTGTATCGTATCACCATCACACTCCTATTTTTATCGCTCTATTTAGTTCGATCCTTTTAGTATTGTCTTGATCTAGTAGATTGAAGTTTTGATATCAAGTAGTTTTGAGTTTTGCACTGTGATCTCTTTATGTAATCAAGTCCGTGTGCTATCTATAATAAAGATTAGTGTTGAGTCAAGGGCTTTGCTATGTTGCCATGATCTTGAGAAAGTAGGAAGAACAAAAGAGTTCATATTGATCTTATGGATAGTGATGACTTTACACATAGAAAGTATGAGGCATATAAATTGTTGAGAGTTGATGAACATAGCCTTGGTCATCGATGCAATTAATAGGAAGTGATAAGGAAAGAGGGGTTCACATATAAATATATTATCTTGGACATCTTTTATGATTGTGAAGCACTCATTAAGTATGACATGCTAAAAGAGTTGATGTTGGACAAGGAAGACAATGTAATGGTTTATGTTTTCCGACATCTCAGTTAAAGTATATTGTCATTGACCTTCCAAACATGTTGAGCTTGCACTAGTAGAAAAGGGGCAATGGTCTAGGCAGGGCAAGCCCATTAGTCTCGGTTCTGTCAAGAACTGGGACCAATGGGGGCATTTGACCCGGTTCGTGAGCCCCGGGGGCCGGCCGGGCCATGTGGCCATTGGTCCCGGTTCGTCTGGACCTTTTGGTCCCGGTTGGTGGGACGAACCGGGACTAAAGGGACTCGCTCCTGGCCCACCACAATTGGTCCTGGTTGGTGGCATGCACCGGGACCAAAGGCTGCCCTTTAGTCCAGGTTCGTGCCAGGAACCGAGACTAAAGGGTTGGTCCTCGTTGCGGTCAGAGTTTAGTCGCACCTCGCCAACCGAAGGGCGCTCACACCGGTTTATAAGCTCCTCCCTCTCTGCCTTGTTGATCTCCTCTCAAAATGAAAATAGATGCCCTTATAGAGGGAATTTGACCTAAATTCATACTAATTTTTTCTGAAGTTTGTAGAAATTTATTATGAATTTAGGTTGAATTTTCTCTATAAGCGCATCTATGCTCATTTTTTAGTAAAGTTAATCACAACTATTTTTTCTTCTATTTATTTCTGAGTTGTAATAATTCATTAAAAATAAGCATCTATGGTCATTTTTTTAGTAAAGTTAATCATAACTATTTTTTCTTCTATTAATTTCTGAGTAGTTTTTTATATAGTTTTTTTCTTTTCTGCTATATTTATTTTTTCTATTTATTTCTGAGTTGTAATAAGTCATTAAAAATAAGCATCCATGCTCATTTTTTTAGTAAAGTTAATCACAACTAATTTTTTTTCTATTTATTTATGAGTAGTTTTTTATATAGTTTTGTCAGGACCCCGACTCAATGTCACATCGGTCTAGCCTGTAACACCTCATATCACTTTGCGGCCTCACGCACGGTATTCCCACGGGTGTCACCTTACCTTTGCCCGGGACCGTTTGCGCCTTTTGGCTCACGTATATGATGATGTCGCTAGCATCCATATGACAAGGAGCCCGGGCTGACATGACTAGTGGTAAACCCAAAGTGGCACAGACTTACAGGGACAGGCATCCATGACCCAGCATCGAACATGTCGGTCATCAGCAAGTGGGTCCGGGCTGTAGCACTGGGCTAGCAGGACTCCGGTAAACCGGGCTGTAGCGGGCTAACAGGGCTCTGGTACTCAATGCGTGACATTTCCCCGAAGGGACAGACCCAGGAACGAAGAAGGACACATGCCGGCCAGCCTAGGTGTTCCGGAGCAGTAGCAAGCTACCATGGCTCAATGGAAACACTAGGAGACATTTCCCGGTAAGAGAGGCTACTAAAGATAAACAACTAGATAGTCAGATCCCACACATATCAAGCATTTCAATCATACACACAATATGCTCGATATGTGCAAATACAACAAGGCATCACAACATGACTCTATGACACAGGTAATTTATTCAATAGGCTCCAAGGAGCGAGATATTACAAACATGAGTCTCATGACCCAACATTCAGAGCATACAAATCAAAGCACAAGCGGAAGCTCAACATGTCTGAGTACAGACATCTACAAATGAAAAAGGCTGAGAAACCTGACTAACTACCAGATCCTGCTGAGGGCACAAGATCGTAGCTGAGGTAACAAGCTAAACGTCGAAGTCTATGTGGAACTACTAGTGAGACTGAAGTCTCTCTGCAAAAACATAAATTAAGCAACGTGAGCACAAATGTACCCAGCAAGACTTACATCAGAACTAACTACATATGCATCATTATCAACAAAGGGGATGGTGGGGTTTAACTGCAGCAAGCCAGCTTTGACTCGGTGGCTATCCTGAACTACGACTGCAAGTAACTCTTTTGAGGTGGCGCACACGAGTCCACATATTCACCATATCAATACACCACTATGGATCCGCTCCCGTCTCCCTGCGAGAACGCCATCCATAGCACTCACGCTTATCTTGCGCATTTTGAAGTATCCACTTTCACTTGTCTATGAACTGTACAGGCAACCCAGAAGTCCTTTTCCGCGGACACGGCTATTCGAATAGATGATGTTAACCCTGCAGGGGTGTACTTCTTCACACACGCTCTCACCACTTACCGCCGTTTACACGACATGTACTCGGCAACCTTCAAGCGGAAGCCCAACGTGGGTGTCGGCCACGGCCTACATAAACACTCGAGTCTCTAGTCCAGGTTTATCGCCTATTCGGGTTCCATCCATGAGGAGATCCGGCCGGGGTTTCGCTCACAGCCCCAAATGATGTGAATAGGGTTCCCGAGACACCAAACGGGCGCCCGGTACACCGTGCCACGTGCCTACCGCATCACAGCCCACCCCTCCGGTCAGCGCTGCCCACGGCCTCCAGCATACTACAAACACCAGAAAGTACTTGCAACTCCTGGACAGAGGACAAGGGTGATTAAGAAGCCGAGAGGGTCCATTGGTTTCGGGCCCAATGCGTGGTAGTAGCTGAATCATGGATCACAAACACAGAACTCAGTTCCTAAGGACGGCTTCAGTGAGACAACCCACCATGTACTCCTACATGGCCTCTCACCGCTACCTTTACCAAATCGTGTTCACACACTTAGCTCACACACAATAGGACATGTTCACACACCTCTGATTCATTCCCGATGAATCAGACCTGACACAAATCTAAGTAGTAGTAGGCATGACAAACAAGCATGAATGAGTAGGCACAACAGGGCTCAAACAACTCCTACTCATGCTAGTGGGTTTCATCTATTTACTGTGGCAATGACAGGTCATGCAGAGGATAAAGGGGTTCAGCTACCGCAGCAAGTAACAAATGACTCGTTGTTGTCCTAATGCAATAAAAGAGAGCAGGAGCGAGAGAGTAGGATTGTATCGGAATGAACAAGGGGCTTTTGCTTGCCTGGCACTTCTGAAGATAATATAGTTCTTCATCGGTGTCATCGATCTCATTGTCGAAACCACGTCTATCAAGAGGGAACAAGCACCGGCAACAAGGAAGAAACACAATCAATGCAATGCAGCAATATGATGCATGATCATGCTAAGGAACTGAATTGACCTAATGCAGCAGTAAGCCAAGTTAATTGAAGTGGAATTCAAACAAGGTTAAACCCCAACTCCAAACACTAGTTCATAAATTAACCTAATCATGATTCATCCTATTCAGTGAGGTTAACTTGTTCAATCATGCATGATCATGGCATAAACAGATTCTTCATATTTTTCTGATCATTTTTCATATATAATTTATTTGATTTGGAGTTACAGATTAAAAGTTATGAATTTTTGAAGTTTGAACTATATTCTGGAATTTCCTATATTAGAATAAATCTAGAAATTAATTTATTGCGTCAGCCATGCGTCAGAATGAAGTCAGGGTCAACGGAGACGTCCAGGTCAAACCTGACTGTGGGTCCAGGTTGTCAGGGTAATTAGTTTAGCTAAAGTTTAATTAAAACTAAACCTATTTAGTTAACAGGGCTGGGCCCCACCTGTCATTGACTCATCAGAGTCAACCAGGGCCCACTGTGGTCGAAGTCAACATCGGCTGCACTGGCGTCTAGCCGCCGGCGAGCCCGACGCGGCGGCGGAAGTGAGTTTGGCTGTTTCGGCAACCAAACGAGCCGCGGAGGGTGGCTATGATAGCTGGGAACATGCCGCAGCTTCTGGTGGAGTCGGTTGGGGTCGAGGCGGCCGGAATCGGTGCCGGCGACGACCTAGGCGGCCGCCGGAGTTCGGCCGAAGGCGAACTTGAGGCTAGAGGGGTCGGTGAGGTGCGGGGAGTAGTTGGTTAGGTGCTACATGACGTGGTGAGCACGATGGACACCAAGTGGTGGCCGGAGGATGACCGGGAGCACGTCGGCGACGAGCTCCGCGGCGATGGGTGCGGTTGAGCTCCGGGAGGTCACTACACAGCTCGGGGGCAAGAAAGGAAGGGAGGGGAAGATGGTTAAGCTCATAGGGAACTTGACGGAACACTTGGTGCGGCCGGGGACGGGCCGGAGCAACGACAGCATTGAAGGGGATCTCCGGCGACGGCGGTTCGGTCGAGGTCGGTGCGGTGGACTCGGGCCTTGCGAGCGCTCAGGGCTCGGCTTGCTCGAAGGGGAGGAGGGTGGCGGAGCTCCTGGACACGGTGGCGCGGCGTGGGGTTGACGGAGGGCGTGGCTACGGCGAGGGGGTGGCGGCGATGGCGTCGGCCATGGTGTGGGAGAGCGAGGGAGAGGAGTTGGGGGAGAATGGAGGTGTCCTGGGGGTTCACGGCTCGACGTGGAGTTCATCCAAGCCAGCAACGAGGCGAGGAGGTGAAGCAGGGCGACGGCCAGCTGCGTGGCGCACGCTGCGGCCGCCGTCGGGCACCTGCCTGCCTGCCTGGCCGGCAAGCAGCTCGCTGGCGCGGCGCTGGGCTGGGCAGGCAGGTGGGCCGGTTAGCGGGCGCCAGGTAAGTTTTCTGTTATTTCCCTTTTTCTATTTTTCTGCAACTTTGTAGAGTTTTTAAAAATACTTAGATGGCTCCAAAAATCACCAAACTGCTCCTGGTCCATAGTTGGATTATTTCCAACATGAAACATTTCTGTTTGGGAATATTTGGTCGTTTGCAATATTTTATATAATTTGAACTGCTCAAATTCAAATACTTATGAATTAATTCAAAGACCTTAGGATGACATAGAAAATGGTGCACCACTTTGGGCAGAGGCTCTGAACCAAAGCAAAGGTGATGAGCATTTTTAAGGGCATTTCAGGTTCATTGAAATAATTTTTAGTAAACCCTAGTTGGATTTAAAAGGGGTTCTGGGGGTTTCTGTCCTTCCCCATTTCAAATTCAAATGATATTTAAACATGATGCACACACTAATGCAGGGACTAGCTAGGATGTGACAACTCACCCCCACTCAAAAGAATCTCGTCCCGAGATTTGGGTTCCTCCGGTACGAAGGCGGGATACTCGAGTCGAAGACGATCCTCCCTTTCCCAAGTTGCTTCATTCTCAGAATGGTGCGACCATTGAACCTTGAGAAACTTGATATTATGACGTCGAGTGGTACGCTCAGCTTGATCGAGGATACGAATGGGGTACTCTCGATACGTGAGATTATCTTGGAGATCAAGCGTTTCGTGGTCCACTCCACGGATAGGATCCGAGAAGCAACGCCTGAGTTGGGAAACGTGGAAGACATCATGGACTCTGGAGAGATGCGGAGGTAGTTCCAATTGGTAGGCAACTTCTCCTCGTTTTGCGAGAATGCAAAAGGGTCCAATGTAACGAGGAGCCAATTTGCCCTTGATACCGAAGCGATGGTTCCCTTCATAGGAGTAACCCGAAGGTAAGCCTTCTCGTCAACCTCAAAAGTCGTAGCCTTATGTTTTCGGTCATATTGACTTTTTTGACGAGATTGGGCTGTTTTCAACTTTTCACGAACGATGCGAACTTGCTCTTCTGCTTCCTGAATCATATCCGGGCCAAAGAATTGTCTTTCCCCGGTTTCTGACCAGTTAAGAGGCGTTCGACACCTTCGTCCATATAGAACTTCAAAAGGGGCTTTGCCCAAGCTGGATTGATAGCTGTTGTTATAAGCAAATTCGGCAAATGGAAGGCATTTCTCCCACTCCATTCCGAATGAGATAACAGAAGCTCGAAGCATGTCTTCTAGAATCTGGTTGACGCGTTCCACTTGACCACTTGATTGAGGGTGGAAAGTGGTACTAAAAGAAAAGCGGGTTCCCATAGCATTTTGGAAACTTTCCCAAAATCGAGAGGTGAAAAGACTTCCTCGACCGAGTTAATTTCCAAAGGAACACCATGGAGAGACACTATTTGGGAGATGTACAAGTCTGCTAGCTGACTAGCAGTTATACTCTCACGAACAGGTAAGAAATGGGCCACTTTGGAAAGACGATCGACAACGACGAAGATAGCATTATTCCCTCTCTTGGTCCTGGGAAAACCGGTAACAAAGTCCATACCAATTTTATCCCATTTCCATTCAGGAACAGCTAGGGGTTGCAGGGTGCCAGCAGGCCGTTGATGCTCTGCTTTTACACGACGGGAGACGTCGCAATTAGCAATATACTGAGCAATTTCTCTCTTCATCCTAGTCCACCAGAACCTCTGGTGTAGGTCCTGATACATCTTAGTGCTACCGTGATGAATAGTGAGAGGAGATTCATGAGCTTCCTTAAGGATCAATCGCCTCAGGTTTCGCACCTTGGGGACCACTAGCCGATTCCCGAAGTATACGACTCCTTGATCATCGATGGAGAAACAATTCGCAACTCATTTCTTGATGTTTCTCTTGATGCGGGAAATTCCCGGATCTACTTTCTGTGCTTTGATGATCTGATCCGTAAGGGTAGGTTTCGCCACCAAGGTGGAAAGAAATCCTTGAGGAACAATGTGAAGGTTAAGCTTCCGAAATTCCTCATGGAGAAGCGGTTGACTTTGTTGTAACATCAGGTTGTTACAATAAGATTTACGACTTAGCGCATCAGCCATGACATTGGCTTTCCCTGGGGTGTAAGTTATTCCTAAGTCGAAATCTGTGATCAACTCGACCCAACGTCTTTGCCTGAGATTTAAATCCGGTTGGGTGAATATATACTTCAGACTTTGGTGATCAGTGTAGATTTCGCAACGATTACCGAGAAGATAATGTCGCCATGTTTTGAGTGCATGGACTACAGCTGCAAGCTCTAGATCATGAGTGGGGTAGTTTTCCTCATGTGGGTGTAATTGCCGTGAAGCATAAGCAATTACGTGTCGATCTTGCATGAGAATACAACCTAGTCCTTGTCGCGAGGCGTCGCAGTAGATAACAAGGTCCTTAGAAAAATCTGGTGGTACCAGTACGGGAGCAGAGGTTAAACGTCTCTTCAGTTCCTGGAAACTGTGCTCACATTGTGGACTCCACTCGAACTTTTTATCTTTCTTGAGGAGTTCAGTTAGAGGTTTGGAAACTTTGGAGAAGTTCTCGACAAAGCGACGATAATAGCTCGCTATGCCAAGGAAACTCCGAACTTGCTTGACCGACTCAGGTGGAGTCTAATTAAGGACGGCTTGAACTCGCTCAGGGTTAACAGCAATGCCTTTACCAGATATTACATGACCCAGATAGGTCACTTCTGACAACCAGAATTCACATTTAGAAAATTTGGCATAAAGGCGATGCTCTCGAAGTTTCTTCAGCACTAGCCTTAGGTGTTCGACATGTTCTTCCTCGTTCTTAGAGTAGATGAGTATATCATCGAGGTAAACCACGACGAATTTATCCAAATACTCCATGAAGATTGAGTTCATCAACCGAGAGAAGGTGGCTGGAACGTTGGTTAAACCGAAGGACATGACGGTGTACTCGTATTGGCCATAACGAGTAACAAAGGCCGTTTTCGGAATGTCCCCGTTTCTGATTTTGATTTGATGGTAGCCCAACCTCAAATCCATTTTAGAGAAGACTGAGGATCCAGCGAGCTGATCATACAGGTCGTTGATCCTGGGGAGCGGATACTTGTTCTTAATTGTGACCAAGTTGACAGGTCGATAATCTACAACCATCCGGTCCGTACCATCCTTCTTCTTGACGAAGAGGACGGGGCAAGCCCAAGGAGATGAACTAGGTCGGATGAAACCCTTTTTCAAGGACTCATCGAGTTGTTTCTTAAGCTCGGCTAGTTCAAAGGGTGCCATCTTGTAGGGTCTTTTGGAAATCGGGACAGTTCCTGGAATGAGATCTATCACGAATTCGACATCTATGTCAGGTGGAACACCTGGCAATTCCTCTGGGAAGACATCCGGAAAGTCACGGACTACCGGAACGTCCTCAAGGTCTGGCAACGGGCTGGCGTTAAGAGAATATAACTGTCGCTTGGCTATTCGGGTCAAGACATTGACTATCTTCCTCGAAGGATGGGTGAGTTGAACAGTCCTAGAGAAGCAATCAATTTTGGCATGATGGGCTGACATCCAATCCATACCCAAGATGATATTAATATCCGAAGATTTGAGGGCTATCAAAGATGCGAGAAAAACAACTCTGTCGACTTGAATTTCATTTCCATGGCTTACTCTAGAGGTTTGCCATTTGGATCCCAGAGTTTGAATTACCATAGAGGATGGCATGTCACAGAATGTGGCGTTATGCAGACAAGCATAACTCTCGGATATAAATGAATGAGATGCTCCTGTATCGAAAAGAATAGATGCCGGGTGGCAATTAACAAGGAGCGTACCGAGAACGACGTTGGGATCCTCTTGAGCTTCCTCAGCAGAGATACAGTTGACATGGCCACGTGCAGCGGTGGCCGGCTTGGCGTGGAACACTTTCCCTGTCGGCTTGCCACGGCCAACAGTTTTCGCTGTCTAGTTGGGGTTGGTTTGGGAACACTCGCGCATATAGTGATCTGATTCCCCACACTTGAAACAAGTCACGGAGCTGGTACGTGGGGGAGCATTGTTGGTTGGACCACCATAGGGCTTGGCTGGTGCATATGGCTGAGCTGGGCGAGGCGCCTGGAAGGATGGCCTCGATGTGAACCTGGGTGGCAGGGCAGTATTAGGCACCCACACGCGGCGCTTCTGAGGACGAGCACCGGATGAGGAACCCAAGTCACGGCCATGCTTGCGTGTTGCTTCATAATCAGTCTGACCAGTCTCAGCACTGATGGCTTTATTCACAAGCTTCTGAAAAGATGTGCACTCATGTAGACAGAGGTCGCGGCGAAGCTCAGGACTAAGCCCCTTACGGAACCTTGCTTGCTTCTTGGCATCAGTAGAAACTTCCTCCGTCGCATAATGGGCAAGGTTACCAAACTCCCTGCTGTAAGCGTCAACAGAGAGTCGACCTTGAGTGAAACTGCAAAATTCCTCACGTTTACGGTCCATGAGACCCTCCGGAATGTGGTGTTCATGGAAAGCCTCGCTGAATTCAGCCCAAGTAGTGACATGGTCCTCTGGGCGCATAGCTCCATAATTCTCCCACCATAGGCTGGCGGGGCCTTCAAGATGATATGCAGCAAAGGTGACCTTGTCAGCCTCAGCTACTAGCGCAGAACGCAGTTTGTGAGAAATACTGCGAAGCCAGTCATCAGTGTCGAGAGGATCGACGGAGTGGTGGAACGTGGGTGGATGTAACTTGATGAAATCACTGAGTGACACCAAGTTAGTCCTCTGATGGTGTGCTGTGTTCTGTTCAATACGCTCCAACAAACGGTTGGTCTCCTGCTTGTTTCTCTCAGCCTCTAGCATAACTTCTGCCAGAGAGGGAGGGTGAGGCAGATTTTTATCCCCAACTCTGCTGCCTTCTGCCTGCTCTGGGGAAGCAGGGTTGTTGCGGGTGTTGACCATCCTAGTA
This sequence comes from Triticum aestivum, assembly GCF_018294505.1. Lineage (NCBI taxonomy): Eukaryota > Viridiplantae > Streptophyta > Magnoliopsida > Poales > Poaceae > Triticum > Triticum aestivum. Next base: position 83,011,086 of record NC_057795.1, on the reverse strand, counting down.
AAAACAAGACAATGGTTTAGTCCAACATGGCAAGATTCCGACATAGAATGTAGAATGTAATGGACAACTCGGAATGCACGATGATCATCCGTATGACATGGTAGATACAGAAACTCCTTCTTTTATTCCATCATCATACACACCATACAAGGTTTAGTATAAGACCAACAAGTACTACTATGGTGAGAGGAGGATTACATCTCATCAAAGGCATCCCAAGCTCCTATACATTATTTTTCCTACACCCCCGGGATTACTACATGCTAAGTCATATTCCACAAGTCACACAGGACGGTGGAAATACAACTATTACAATACCTAGTGGAACTACTACTATCTCAGTCATCTCCGTAGTAGTTCTCATAGAAGTCTCCTCCATAGCCTGGAAGTTCAACGTGAGCATCCGGAAACAAACGGTCCTGAGGAGCCTGTGGACCAAAAGGGCTAGGGTGAGGTCTTGGACCAACAAACGGTGGCCTGCGAGGACCACGAGGTGGGGTGATGCCTCCCACATCACGCCAATCCATCATGTCCGGTAGAGCAGACCTAACAGGATACAGGTCTCTCATATCCATGCATCCAGCTTGCACAGCCAGTGCAAACCGAGTCACGGTGGCCCAATGATCAGCGCGGGTGTTGAAAAGCTCCATTCTCAAGGCCCGATTCTCTCGGTCCTTGTCCTCGAGCAACTCAGCAGTGGTGTGAGTTAGTGAGTCCTCCTGACTGGGGTCAGCATAGATAGCCCGGAGATATCCGTGCGCTCCAGGAAGTGAAGCTGGCATATACCGAAAGTCGGTGTTGCGAAGCAGGCCAGACCTGACTCGCATGATGGTCATCATAGAATAAGCCGCATCTTGCACAGCCATCTCAATAGTAACACCGAGCCCATAGGGATAGTAAAGAGCCTCGGTAGAACCAGGATAAGACGGAAATATCCGGACGGTGCAAAGATACTGGCTTTGGTTAAAATCTCGAAACTGCTCTTCGACCGTGTATGCGGGATACCAACGGTAACCCATCTCGATCATCACTCGGACTAACATAGACGTATGACCAGTCACACCAATGCATCGGGTCAGGCGAACCACTTGATTTTGGTCGCGAGTGGCCATCTGAAAGCACAACCTTAATGCAAAGGCATTAGAATTTCTAGCAAAATTTCGACAGCATAACGGCTGTAAATGCTCAAAAAGTGTTTGAGACATTTATCAAAAAAATTGCATAGACACTCAACAATGTCATATCAAGGTTCTGAGTTCAACTTATCAGCATAACAAGGTAGTAGAACTGAACTAGGCTTGTAGTCATCAAACCTATAAGGTACTACTGATTCGTAACACGTGAACCTGATAGAGAGAGAAGATCCTAATCCTTAATCCACGGTAGAAGAATGGACTGACTCAGATCAGAATGCCATGAGGTAAAGAAGTAAAAAGAGCCTTACGTACCATCCCACAATCAATTCCCCTACATATAACTAAAGCATTTCTAGACTCAACATCGACCAGTTTGGCTTGGAGAACCTACAGGCAGTCCGGCTCTGATGGCAACGCTGTCAGGACCCCGACTCAATGTCACATCGGTCTAGCCTGTAACACCTCATATCACTTTGCGGCCTCATGCACGGTATTCCCACGGGTGTCGCCTTACCTTTGCCCGGGACCGTTTGCGCCTTTTGGCCCACGTATATGATGATGTCGCTAGCATCCATATGACAAGGAGCCCGGGCTGACATGACCAGTCGTAAACCCAAAGTGGCACAGACTTACAGGGACAGGCATCCATGACCCAGCATCGAACGTGTCGGTCATTAGCAAGTGGGTCCGGGCTGTAGCACTGGGCTAGCAGGACTCCGGTAAACCGGGCTATAGCGGGCTAACAGGGCTCCGGTACTCAATGCGTGACATTTCCCCGAAGGGACAGACACAGGAATGAAGAAGGACACATGCTGACCAGCCTAGGTGTTCCGGAGCAGTAGCAAGCTACCATGGCTCAATGGAAACACTAGGAGACATTTCCTGGTAAGAGAGGCTACTAAAGATAAACAACTAGATAGTCAGATCCCACACATATCAAGCATTTCAATCATACACACAATATGCTCGATATGTGCAAATACAACAAGGCATCACAACATGACTCTATGACACAGGTAATTTATTCAATAGGCTCCGAGGAGCGAGATATTACAAACATGAGTCTCATGACCCAACATTCAGAGCATACAAATCAAAGCACAAGCGGAAGCTCAACATGTCTGAGTACAGACATCTACAAATGAAAAAGGCTGAGAAGCCTGACTATCTACCAGATCCTGCCGAGGGCACAAGATCGTAGCTGAGGTAACAAGCTAAACGTCGAAGTCCACGTGGAACTACTAGTGAGACTGAAGTCTCTCTGCAAAAACATAAATTAAGCAACGTGAGTACAAATGTACCCAGCAAGACTTACATCAGAACTAACTACATATGCATCATTATCAACAAAGGGGATGGTGGGGTTTAACTGCAGCAAGCCAGCTTTGACTCGGTGGCTATCCTGAACTACGACTACAAGTAACTCTTTTGAGGTGGCGCACACGAGTCCACATATTCACCATATTAATACACCACCATGGATCCACTCCCGTCTCCCTGCAAGAACGCCATCCATAGCACTCACGCTTATCTTGCGCATTTTAAAGTATCCACTTTCACTTGTCTATGAACTGTACAGGCAACCCAGAAGTCCTTTTCCGCGGACACGGCTATTCGAATAGATGATGTTAACCCTGCAGGGGTGTACTTCTTCACACACGCTCTCACCACTTACCGCCGTTTACACGACATGTACTCGGCAACCTTCAAGCGGAAGCCCAACGTGGGTGTCGGCCATGGCCTACATAAACACTCGAGTCTCTAGTCCAGGTTTATCGCCTATTCGGGTTCCATCCATGAGGAGATCTGGCCGGCGTTTCGCTGACAGCCCCAAATGATGTGAACAGGGTTCCCGAGACACCAAACGGGTGCCCGGTACACCGTGCCACGTGCCTACCGCATCACAGCCCACCCCTCCGGTCAGCGCTGCCCACGGCCTCCAGCATACTACAAACACCAGAAACTACTTGTAACTCCTGGATAGAGGACAAGGGTGATTAAGAAGCCGAGAGGGTCCATTGGTTTCGGGCCCAATGCGTGGTAGTAGCTGAATCATGGATCACAAACACAGAACTCAGTTCCTAAGGACGGCTTCAGTGAGACAACCCACCATGTACTCCTACATGGCCTCTCACCGCTACCTTTACCAAATCGTGTTCACACACTTAGCTCACACACAGTAGGACATGTTCACACACCTCTGATTCATTCCCGATGAATCAGACCTGACACAACTCTAAGCAGTAGCAGGCATGACAAACAAGCATGAATGAGTAGGCACAACAGGGCTCAAACAACTCCTACTCATGCTAGTGGGTTTCATCTATTTACCGTGGCAATGACAGGTCATGAAGAGGATAAAGGGGTTCTGCTACCGCAGCAAGTAACAAATGACTCGTTGTTGTCCTAATGCAATAAAAGAGAGAAGGAGCGAGAGAGTAGGATTGTATCGGAATGAACAAGGGGGTTTTGCTTGCCTGGCACTTCTGAAGATAATATAGTTCTTCATCGGTGTCATCGATCTCATCGTCGAAACCACGTCTATAGAGAGGGAACAAGCACCGGCAACAAGGAACAAACACAATCAATGCAATGCAGCAATATGATGCATGATCATGCTAAGGAACTGAATTGACCTAATGCAGCAGTAAGCCAAGTTAATTGAAGTGGAATTCAAACAAGGTTAAACCCCAACTCCAAACACTAGTTCATAAATTACCCTAATCATGATTCATCCTATTCAGTGAGCTTAACTTGTTCAATCATGCATGATCATGGCATAAACAGATTCTTCATATTTTTCTGATCATTTTTCATATATAATTTATTTGATTTGGAGTTACAGATTAAAAGTTATGAATTTTTGAAGTTTGAACTATATTCTGGAATTTCCTATATTAGAATAAATCCAGAAATTAATTTATTGCGTCAGCCATGCGTCAGAATGACGTCAGGGTCAACGGAGACGTCCAGGTCAAACCTGACTGTGGGTCCAGGGTGTCAGGGTAATTAGTTTAGCTAAAGTTTAATTAAAACTAAACCTATTTAGTTAACAGGGCTGGGCCCCACCTGTCATTGACTCATCAGAGTCAACCAGGGCCCACCATGGTCAAAGTCAACGTCGGCTGCACCGGCGTCTAGCCGCCGGCGAGCCCGACGCGGCGGCGGAAGTGAGTTTGGCCGTTTCGGCAACCAAACGAGCTGCGGAGGGTGGCTATGGATAGCTAGGAACATGCCGCAGCTTCTGGTGGAGTCGGTTGGGGTCGGGGCGGCCGGAATCGGCGCCGGCGACGACCTAGGCGGCCGCCAGAGTTTGGCCGAAGGCGAACTTGAGGCTAGAGGGGTCGGTGAGGTGCGGGGAGTAGTTGGTTAGGTGCTACGTGACGTGGTGAGCACGACGGACACCAAGTGGTGGCCGGAGGGTGACCGGGAGCACGTCGGCGACGAGCTCCGTGGCGGTGGGTGCGGTTGAGCTCCGGGAGGTCACTACACAGCTCGGGGGCAAGAAAGGAAGGGAGGGGAAGATGGTTAAGCTCACAGGGAACTCAACGGAACAATTGGTGCGGCCGGGGACGGGCCGGAGCGACGACGGCGTTGAAGGGGATCTCCGGCGACGGCGGTTCGGTCGAGGTCGGTGCGGTGGACTCGGGCCTTGCGAGCGCTCGGGGCTCGGCTTGCTCGAAGGGGAGGAGGGTGGCGGAGCTCCTAGACACGGTGGCGCGGCATGGGGTTGACGGAGGGCGTGGCTACGGCGAGGGGGTGGCGGCGATGGCGTCGGCCATGGCGTGGGAGAGCGAGGAAGAGGAGTTGGGGGAGAATGGAGGTGTCCTGGGGGTTCATGGCTCGATGTGGAATTCATCCAGGCCAGCAACGAGGCGAGGAGGTGAAGCAGGGCGACGGCCAGCTGCGTGGCGCACGCTGCGGCCGCCGTCGGGCACCTGCCTACCTGCCTGGCCAGCAAGCAGCTCGCTGGCGCGGCGCTGGGCTGGGCCGGCAGGTGGGCCGTTAGCGGGCGCCAGGTAAGTTTTCTGTTATTTCCCTTTTTCTATTTTTCTGCAACTTTGTAGAGTTTTTAAAAATACTTAGATGGCTCCAAAAATCACCAAACTGCTCCTGGTCCATAGTTGGATTATTTCGAACATGAAACATTTCTGTTTGGGAATATTTTGGCGTTTGCAATATTTTATATAATTTGAACTGCTCAAATTCAAATACTTATGAATTAATTCAAAGACCTTAGGATGACATAGAAAATGGTGCACCACTTTTGGCAGAGGCTCTGAACCAAAGCAAAGGTGATGAGCATTTTTAAGGGCATTTCAGGTTTATTGAAATAATTTTTAGTAAACCCTAGTTGGATTTAAAAGGGGTTCTGGGGGTTTCTGTCCTTCCCCATTTAAAATTCAAATGATATTTAAACATGATGCACACACTAATGCAGGGACTAGCTAGGATGTGACAAGTTTTTTTTCTTTTCTGCTATATATTTTTTTTCTATTTATTTCTGAGTTGTAATAAGTCATTAAAAATAAGCATCTATGCTCATTTTTTTAGTAAAGTTAATCACAACTATTTTTTCTTCTATTTATTTCTAAGTAGTTTTTTATATA